>NW_019396101.1:252702-277548 GCF_000591075.1 Eurytemora carolleeae | reverse complement strand
GGGGGGGGGGGGGGGGGGGTAAGGTAACACATTCCCTCTTCCCCTCCCCCTCTGTTTATCATTTAAATTATTAAAATTTCTTAAACCCTCAACCTAACATGTAATATCATCAAAGCTTTGATCCAAATTTAAAATAAATGGATTTTTCCATGCCTGCTCTGGTATGTTAGAAGAAACTATTATAAAATTGAACAATTTCAATCAGTTTTAATGTACTAAATAATTGTAAAAAGTTTCTTTCTGGTGAAATGCAACTAAACTCTTACTTAGAAATTATAGAAACTTAAAAATGTCTCAACAGTATCAAATGACTCCTAAAACTTTTCTCTATAAAACTGCACTCTAGGTTTAAATACGTTATCTAGCCACTCTCTCCCTTTAAGAACTGGAACCAGGAAGGTACAAAATATAACCAAGAAAGTTGACATCCGGGACAAAGAAATCTTCGAAGTTGAGAATTAGAAGATTTATTGGTGTTTAGAGCAACACAACTTCAACCATCATATATTACTAATGTGTTTTCTTTCCGGAACTATAAATATGGAATTTCCAGATATTTTTCAATTAGAGTAATTCTTCCAAGGTTGTAATAACCTTGACTTCTTCTATCTTTTATATTTACATATTTAATTAGATTTGTAAAGTTATTATTATTCTAACTTTATATGGTAGCTTTCACCAGAAGACCATTTTAGCAAGAACAATTTTTATACTCAAGTTATGACTTCATAAAGTACTCTAAAGAACATTAAACATTGTAACTGCTTAAATATGAACTTCCTATTCCGCAGTTGTATGGGTCTCACTGTGTCTCAAATGAGTATTTTTTAGTTGGAATTGACCCATTGTTAAAAGTCATATATAAATAAGGTTATGGTAGTGGTGTATACATGCGTAAACACCTACACCATAACAAGTTCTCGAACCTATCTATATCAAGGTACAATCCTTCCGCTATCAAACCACATATTTATTTATCTATGGGGAAGATCCTTCCTGTTTATGAAAACAGGGTTTCAGGATTACTCTCTTGCAGTAAAAAGTACAGAGTTAATCTTTAAACTGACTTTATCTACATATTTAAATATGTCATAAGTTAACGTGAATTTACGTAATACAATTCCTACGTTGCTATCCACATCACATGATTAAGACAATCATATTACATATTTATGGTACAGTTTAAGTTTCATGTACGTATTTATAAGATTAGCGAGAATAGATATAACGTAGTTAAGCTAGCTATCTCCACATATGCTTATAGCGTTATATCATGTTTACACGATATTTTCTAAAGAAGATAAATTTTGTTGAACATTTATTTCTCAACTATTTCATGATTCTTACATCACCATAACAAATCCCTTGGACTAACTCTAATTGTTGAGTGTTGACAAATATTTACTTGAAATGATCACAGTTTTTTTTTGAAAAACATTATTTCCAGTGACCCTCCAATAACTCCGTGCAAAGATAGCAATAAACGATTCACAACGGTACCTTGAAACCTTAATCTGATCAATAGTATGGAAGAAATTGTCGGATTTCTAGGTTAAAAAAATCCTGTATTTTTCCTGTTGTAGAAATGCCTAGTTTCTTTTGTAAAGACACCACAATTAAAAAAACAAGAAGGTTTTAAAATTATTAACATATTGACATACAATTCATATTTGATCAGACAAAGGATCAGACAAAGTACCATTGTGAATCGAACATCAGAATTTTTGCATGGAGAGTCACATAAAACCACGCTTACAGTCCCTTTTGAAGTTTTTAATCAAAACTTTTTTGTCAGGGTTCACTTTGATACTGACGAGATAGGAGATGGTGAAGGAGAATCAGCTGACAATAGAGGATTCTGTCTTAGTTACGTTCAGCAACCCTGCACCAGCTAAATATTTTCATACAGGTAATAAAACCCTGCACCAGCTAAATATATTCATACAGGTAATGAAACCCTGCACCAGCTAAATATATTATTCAGGTAATGAAACCCTGCACCAGCTAAATATATTCATACAGGTAATGAAACCCTGCACCAGCTAAATATATTATACAGGTAATGAAACCCTGCACCAGCTAAATATATTCATACAGATAATGAAACCCTGCAGCAGCTAAATATATTCATACAGGTAATAAAACCCTGCAACAGCTAAATATATTCATACAGGTAATGAAACCCTGCACCAGCTAAATATATTTATACAGATAATGAAACCCTGCACGAGCTAAATATATTCATACAGGTAATAAAACCCTACGCCAGCTAAATGTATTCATACAGTTCATAAAACCGTTTCTAATCCAAACAGGTTCTACGATAAAACCCTGGGTTTCTAATCCAAACAGGTTCTCCAATAAAACCATGGGTTTCTAATCCAAACAGGTTCTCCAATAAAACCATGGGTTTCTAATCCAAACAGGTTCTCCAATAAAACCGTGGGTTTCTAATCCAAACAGGTTCTCCAATAAAACCATGGGTTTCTAATCCAAACAGGTTCTCCAATAAAACCGTGGGTTTCTAATCCAAACCGGTTCTCCAATAAAACCAGGTTTCTAATCCAAACAGGTTCTTCAATAAAACCAGGTTTCTAATCTAAACAGGTTCTCCAACAAAACCATGGGTTTCTAATCCAAACAGCTTCTCCAATAAAACCAGATTTCTAATCCAAACAGGTTCTCCAATAAAACCAGGTTTCTAATCCAAACAGGTTCTCCAATAAAACCAGGTTTCTAATGCAAACAGGTTCTCCAATATAACCATGGGTTTCTAATCCAAACAGGTTCTCTAATAACCAGCGTTTCGATCCAAACAGGTTTTTCAACAAAACTAGTTTTCTATTCCAAGCAGGTTCTCCAATAAACCCGGTTTTCAAATACAAATGGTTTCTACAAAAAATTGGGATTTTGTAATAATAGGTTCTCCAATAAAACCGGGTTGCCGAATTGTAAGGTTCGCCTACGATACGAAACCGGTTTATCACTGAAATAGGGTTGCCATAAAACCGGTTTTACGCAAGTCTTGAAAATGATTTATAATTAATTGTTTATTGTAGGGAAGAACAAGTTTGATAATGTTGTATCATCAGTCATCACCATATCTTCCATGTTTAACTATAAAAGAATCTCAAAAAAAAATGTTGTAATCGAATTTAGCCACTAGCATTTCCTAAAATGGAATGAAATAATAAATATCGGTTAATCTAAATATATTCTTTGCTTGTCTGTTTGCTTGTCTGTTTGTTTGTTTGTTTGTTTGTAACCGTTAAACGTCAAAACGGCTTAATCGATCGGGCCCATATTTTTTCCGGGATCTCACATGACCCCAGGGAAGGTTTATGGATGCAAGAATTACAAAATATTTGTTTGAAATAGTAAATGGGATCCGATACCCTTTAGTATAGTTTAAACAGACAAAATTTAAACATGAAAACACTCCTGAATTATCTCAAAAAATAGATAAATACATTTTCAACAGTTAAGACAAGTTTTAATGTCATGTCACATCAGAAAAAAGTGAAAAGTTGCGAAAGTTAGATTTTCAAAAAGCAGAAAAATTAGATAATAATAGAGCACAAGAGGAACTGAAGGTAAAAAAAAGAATGTTTAAATAAAAAATTAATCTTTTTTCTACTTTGCTAAATAAACTCGTTGAATTTGTGCAAGATGAATCTATGCATTTTTATCGAAAAAGTGCCTCCTAGTTTCTTATAACTGTAACTGCAGAAGCTGTTATCATTTTACCAACAAATCAAGAAATCAACAGATCAAATTTTACGGTCGAATACTGATGTATTGGAAACAAATACAGTGATAACCAGAAAACTCTGTAATATGAAGACAACATTAAATCAATTAATTAGAGTATGTGATGTTGTAGCAAATATCTTCTCAGTAACTTAAAAAATCACTTAATTAGTGAAATGAGTCTGTTTACACTGCACAATTGTTGAGTCTTATGTCCATTGGAATATTTCAAGACAAATTGGAGTCTTCGTCTTCCTAATCCAGAGTTTTCTGGTTCTTACTGTATCTAAATCTTAAAAAACTTCACAATGATTTGTAATTCTAGTTTTATTATATTGAAAAAGATGTTTTCAAGAAAATATTTTATTTTAACAGTTGCAATGCCTGTGTTTTGCGGTGTTTATGCATCCAACATGTTAGGTTTAAAAGATTGGATCTAAACTTTCTAACGCTTTCTCTGCATTTCCCAAGGTCGTAAAGTGAAGTTGGTTACTCTCTATACGCTCCAATGTACGGAAAATATCGTCGATTAAGATAGATAGATAAAAACCTCATATGACCCACTGATTATAGAGGCGAGAGTGGTGTCATCATAAGAGGATTTTATCTACCTATCTTAGGATACGACATTTTCCGTACATGGAAGTCCATCGAGAGTAACCAACCCTCTTATACAACCTTGGGATTTCCGAACCTGAGTATAAATAAACAACATCAATTCTAATACAAACTCTTGAATCCAGGAAGGGCGAGAAACACATTTTCTTCAAAATAAACCATTTTGATCAAGTTATCTCTATATCTATATATATAAAGTTGTAATCTCAATTTGTCTGTTTGTTTGTTTGTTTGTCCGATCATCCTAAACCGATTTGCCTCAAATTTTGATTGGGAAACACGGGAGGACCACGGGAATGTTCATAGCTTGGTTTTGAGATTCTAAGGTGTATGGATCGATTTTATCTGTCTGTCTGTCAGGAATCCTTAGGCTGATTTTCCTCAAATCAGTAGGACCACGGGAATGTTTTTTGTTTGACTTTGAGAGTTAAACTTGAGTGATTCTACTTTTAGAGGAAAAAATTGCTAAAATCTTAATTTACGACAACGCGCAGGTAAACGTGGGACTAACTATGGCTACCCTGGGCCACGCAGGATTCCACAGCTAGTTTGTACAGTGAGAACCAGAAAACTGTGGAAGACGATAATTATAAAGTAATATTTATCCGTACTTAATGGTGTAATATTAAAGCAAATACTTATACTAGTTATACTAGTGAAATGGTCTCTGCAAACTGCACAAATACTATTTAAAAATCATAACTTAAGTTTAAAAGTCGTTTTCCTATTCCAGATGATTTCTGTAGATTCCTTAGCTCTAATTGGATGAGCCCTGAGATTATATACTTCAAAATCTCTTCTTTTTTGATTTTGTTGATCGTCAAGATTTTTACTTTGAGACTAAATGGTTCGCTTGAAAAATATTTATTCAGGCACTGTATACTGTATAGCTAAGGAATAATTTAGCACAATATTTATTTATTTTAAGAAACAAATATACAAATCCATAAAAATCATATTGAACTGCACAGTGTTGCCTTCCCTGTTTAAATATTCATAATACAAGATCATAAGAATATTTCCCGCATTTTCTCTAGTTTACACGAAAATGTTGCAATCTTCTCTTCAAATCTTTTTAAATATTCATATATTTATGAAATGTTAAAGCACCGAATTTAAATAACCCTTGTTCACATCTAAACCTGACATAGCTACACCTTGTGTTTACTTCTTTTATTAGAAAATAATAACACAAAAAATGAGGGTTGCGCGAAACTTTGCGGCTTCGTTTGTGTGGTCCCGTTTAGATCTCTATCTAAGTAACTATGAGAAGGATATTATCTTTTTTCTATCTTAAAAATTATAAAATTACGTCTGTAGTTTATACTGTGAGACACTTTTAAGATAAAAAATCTTGCATCTAATTATATATGTATAAAGGTTTAAACTCTAGGTTCTAAGTTGATTGGGTCGTCTATAATAGCGAAAATTTAGTTTCCCGGTAAAATCGTTCCAGTGCGGGTAACGGCGGGAGTAACTTTACAGCGCTGGGTTCCCAAGCTAGTATTTTATAATTACAAACTTTATGAAAGTTGTATCTGATTTCTATATTTGTGTACAATTGATTACTATATTCTGTGGCCTGGATTAGAAATCTTATATGAGATATAAATATCAATCAGTAAAAAACTAAGTTTCTAAAAAAGTTTGAATGTAAAAAGATTTGAATTTTGCAGCGAAAGATAAATTATGAAAATATGTTAAAATATAAAAAGTATAAAGTAGTTTCAAGCTGGATAGTGTTATTAAACCCATAAACCTTGAATAATTGATAAAATCAAATTCTGTATTCTGCACTCGACAATGTTTATTTCACAATATGTCGCGCAGTATCAAATAAAAAAAAAGAAAATATTGGAAACCTTATTTTTTTTTTTTAATTCATAAACGTATATTTTGCTAACCTTTGTACTCTGTACATAACACTGCAAACTAGACAGAAGGAGAAGGTCAAATTCATGCAACATTACTGGTATAACTTTGGGACCTCGTAGCTCCTCTAGTTTTGGTATTACTGGTACAACTTTGGGACCTCGTAGCTCCTCTAGTTTTGGTATTACTGGTACAACTTTGGGACCTCGTAGCTCCTCTTGTTTTGGTATCACTGGTACAACTTTGGGACCTCGTAGCTCCTCTAGTTTTGGTATTACTGGTACAACTTTGGGACCTCGTAGCTCCTCTTGTTTTGGTATCACTGGTACAACTTTGGGACCTCGTAGCTCCTCTTGTTTTGGTATCACTGGTACAACTTTGGGACCTCGTAGCTCCTCTAGTTTTGGTATCACTGGTACAACTTTGGGACCTCGTAGCTCCTCTTGTTTTGTTTTTACTTGTATGATAAAATCAAGTTTATATATTATACATTCAAATTATGTTTGTTTAACTCAATAGAGTTATAGTCGAAAACATAAAGGATTTCAGCCTTTAAATTGACGTGATAATTGTGTACATCATAATACAGGGTTACCCAGAAAAGAGCAGATTTCAAAGACGACGGTATAAGATTTATTTAATCTTAGTAATTATATTTAATGTTCCCTGCAGCTGCATAAACTTATCCCTTTGAGTATTGAAATATAAGAGGTCGTCTAGGAGTATTGAAATATAAGAGGTCGTTAAGGAGTATTGAAATATAAGAGGTCGTCAAGGAGTATTGAAATATAAGAGGTCGTCAAGGAGTATTGAAATATAAGAGGTCGTCAAGGATTATTGAAATATAAGAGGTCGTCAAGGAGTATTGAATTATAAGAGGTCGTCAAGGAGTATTGAAATATAAGAGGTCGTCAAGGAGTATGAAATATAAGAGGTCGTCAAGGAGTATTGAAATATAAGAGGTCGTCAAGGAGTATGAAATATAAAAGGTCGTCAAGGAGTATGAAATAGAAGAGAGACGCGGCCCGCCCTACCATATGATTAGACATGCTTTGCAGACGGCAAATATTTCTAATACAAATGGAGTGCCGTCTGCAAAGCGTCAGTAGTGTATCCCTTCTATTCCATACTCCTTAGAGGTCGTTCTTAAAGTTTTTCCAATTTTATTAACTAATTTACTCGGTACGATATAAAACGTACACTCATATACACAAAACTTGTATGCGATTCCATTAGCGCCTTATCCAATCAGGGTTTCGTCATGTGGTTATAGTGTCTATTCTGAACCAATAGAAATTGCATGGCAGTATCATCTATCTTTCTATCTATCTCATTATCCAATTAGAGATAAATCTTTATATCGGGTGTAAACAGTAAATGGAAATATTTACTTCTACTGAAACTATAGTGGGAGGTGGACGCTTTTTTATTGTAAATCTCTAGATAAAGGAAATGAGGGTTTGCCACAGATTATTAAATCCTTACAACCCGATGACGCAGACTTTTGATATTTCAAATTCTGTGAAATCAAAAAGTCTATAGTTTGAAAGTTTTCAGCATAGGTATTAGAAAAAAAGGGACTAGAAAATTTGAGTTTGTGACATGATAAAATAAAAGTTCTGAGAAAGTGAAAATAAAATGAAGATTTGATATCATATCGTCTTTCTCCGATACCAGCTTGAACTGTAGTTCCGGACAACAGCTGGAGGGAAATTGTAAAAATAAACTGTTATCTTTCATAATAAAATAAAAAGTTTACGAGTTTTATTTAACATTTAATCAAATATTGCCAGATGGTTTAAATTCAATGAAAAGTGAAACCTTAAAAAAAGTTTTAACAACAAAAGTAAAACCAAAGTATGTCAACTTATGTCTTCGTTAATGCCTCTGATGTTAATCTGCTACGATTACCTGACAATCTTCTACCTTCCAATCAACTCCTTACCTGTCACAAAACTATGTGAACTTTACTTACTTAACTTACTTGGTGCCAACCAATCAAAACAACTTACTCTGGTTAAGCGGGTTTTTATCATAATTTTAGATTTTTTTAAATTTCTTTCATTAAAGCCACGCAGAATTACAGATGTTGTTAAAGACTGTGTCACGATTCCAGAGTTACTGATTGGGAAAAAGAAACCCAATCTAATAAGCATGATTTTCAGAAAATATAATCATATATATGTCATTTAATGAAATTATAAATTTCTATAGAAATAGTTGCTATTTAGTAAATAAAACAATGCGTACAACCGACGCAAAAATTAATTTAAAGCACTTGGCCGACTTTTAGGCGGATAGAGCAAGAAGTCTTCATGTAAAGTATGTGATAAAAAGTTTGAGTTTTGCAAATTGCACATGCATGGTATCTATGTATATTAAACGTTAAAATAGTCAATATGGTGTACGAGCGTCTGTTTCATTGTAAACTCGTTTGTTTATTTAGTTCTGGTGAGGAAATCAATATGAATGTAGAGTTTACTGATATTGACGTATAGTTTGAAAACAATAAAACCAATCCAAGGGAAAAATTGAACAAACTAAACAAATTTTAGAAGATAAGCAGGAATTAACATTGCTGAGCGCCTCATTCTTGATAATGGAATGTCAACGGCTTACACCATCAGGTTACAAGGATATATGGATTAAAAAATTGAATATGTTGTAAAGACGTACGCATCAATTGGTAATTTCCTAGTATTCAATTATTGTTTAGTTATCAATTTATGTTACTTTGAACAAATCATCGAATTAATAAATTAATAATGAATAAATGGAAATATGAAAGAATTAATTGATTGTCAATGAAAGGATTGGTTTTAAGATGAATCATGAATATAAAGATTATTAAACTAAGGAAGGTGTCGGAGTCATGAAACATAAATGAAGAGTTAAGTCTCGAATATTGATTATCTCATCTTAGAGCGTGACGATTGGGTTAGTTGTGTTAATTTCATTCTAAACATTGTGATTTTATTTTACTTAAACGTCAACAATAGCTGTAAATAAAAAATTTTACTATTGACCTTGTACCCTGTACACCCCTGCTCTATATTTCCTAATGCAAAGGTAAAAGAAATCTTTATGAACTGAAGAACAAAGGAGGAAGATTGGTTTTCGAGTTTCCAAGATTAAACAAATTGGAAGAAAGCAGAGAATCATTTTTTAGAAGAGAACAAAAGAGTAAAAAAGGTTAAAAGTAAAAAGCAAAAGAATGTTTAAAATGTTTGGGAAAATGTCTTTTAGAATGTAAATTATATTTTAACATACAACCTCCATATTATACTTTGCTGGTCTGGATGTTTGTTTGTTTATAACCGATATACGTCAATTGGCTAAACCGATCAGGCCCAAATTTTGTGTGGGACCTCACATGACCCAATGAAAGGTTTATGGAACATCAAAATTGGAAAAAATAGTTGGATTTTTGTTTGAAAATGCACCAATTCGAAATAAAAAATCTGCCAAAATTTGAAAATTATTTTAAAATGGCAACTTTCAGAGCAACCAACAGTTAAAAAATTAATTATTTACAGGAAGCGCCCTAAAATAATAATATAAATTGATGTGTAGCGTTCTATAGATATGCATACAACCACCAATGGATTTCAGTCTTTACCACAAACTCTGATTACTAATCCTTATATCTTTGCAACCAAATGTCGTAGACCTTAGACATTTCAAACTATGAATTATGTTTGTTCAAATAATTTAAGTTTAAAATTTCATAGGTAACATTAGGTTGAAAAGATTTGGAATTTTGAGTTTGTGGCAAAGGCTTAATTCCTTTGCATGTAGCATGATAGATATACACAACCACCAAATTGTACTTGCCATTCGATCAAAAACTTTGCTTAAATATCAAAAGTGTCAAAACAAAGTTAGTTCCATAAAAAGCGTTTAGGAAACCTAAAATTATGAAAGAAAATGCGTCAAAAAAATATCTTCTTATGTAAAATATTGCTATTTTTAAGCGGGAAATAATGGGTTTTATTAAAAAAACATTTTGTAACAGAAAATATTTCAATCGGGTCAGTTTGGTCCTTATCCCAGCAATCTGTGATTTTTAATCACAATTTGACCAACTAAACTTTTTTTGCCTTTTCTCTTTGATGCTTTTAATGAAAAATTATTAAAAGGAAACTTTTAAACTTTAAAGATTGTTGAATTATAGACCAACATGCGATTAAATTCAAATTGAAGAAACAGACTGTATCAGGGGCGGATACAGCTCTTTGAAAAAGGGGGGTTTTTGTCAAAGCACCTTAAAGTATATTCTGGAAAACAGATTCAGTAAACTTTGAAGATAGTCTCTAAGATGTACTTGACTCCCCACTTTTTTCAAAAGGGGGTGGGGGTCTCCACCGACCCCTTGACAACCCCTCTGCATATCCGCGCCATAGACCGCACATTAAGCCCTGGGTGGGGTATGCTATTGATATATATATACTTCCTGAACTCTACAATACTAAATCAAAAAAGTTCTATGACTGCCAAATATGCTTTAAAAATCGCTGATATATTCAACAAAAAAATAACTTTTTGGCAACCAACGTTAGATGGCTGCCAAATAAGTGATTTGTTTGTTGTATATCAGCGATTCTTTGTGATATATAATCGACTTTTTGTCGCTTGTTTGGCAATTCAACTTTTGCTGCCGAATAAGCGATTTTTTGGGGATTTTGAAAATTAAAGTGTATGCGGTATTTTGCGGTCAATCACATCGAGAATTATTTTTTAATAATCTAATTTAACACACATATTTTAACTAAAAAAGATTATAAAAAACCTTGAGAGAACCTTGAATATAAAGGGAGTTTTCACTGATTTGAAAACACCCATGAGTTACTCCAATTTTCAGAATTTGGCTGACAACTAATTTTAACTTTCAGCTCAAGGATGCCACTCAATTGAACATATTCTCTGTCAATTATGATTTTTTTAGCATAGTACAGTTTAAAAGTAAGAGTTAAACTGGCAAGCCTACGCTGGTGTTATTCATGATTAAAAACGCTGGGTACTATTTTAACTAAATCAATTAATAAACAACTTCTCAGAAATTAAGGAAAAACTCCAACGTAAAAAAAGTTTGTTAAAACAACTAGAAAACTACTATTTTATAAAGAGACCTGTCACCTTTGATCTTACAAACACATTTTACATTCATATGAGCACACATCTAAGAAAAACATTTTCAATCAAACTTTTAGAGCAAAGTTTTTTTCTCTCACAAGTTTGTTCCCCTCAGGTTCATTCAGGAACCACAGGGAGTCCCAAAATATTCAATCGCAAACAAAAAATCAAGTTTTCACTAATTTTTACTTTTTAACATTAAAAAAAGAGAAAAATGTGGGAATGACTGTGGATGGATTCATATTCGTTAAACTGCGATTTAAAATTTTATGACAAGTTTTTTCTTTCCCTATATATACAACCAGCTGATTTTAGGGTGGCCAATTTTGGACACAAATAACATCAATATTGATGTTTTTTGAGACCCTTTGTGTAGACTGAGTGTTCACATCTTAAGTTTTTCTATATCCTATTTAAATGCAGACAGCCTGGAAAGTTGTTTATGAATTTTCAATACTCAGTCGTATTTCTAGTGCCCTAACACATTGGCCTCTGATGTTAACTTACTAAAACTCACTTATACTTTAGGAGCCCTGGACACGCACATTTTAGAACTGGAGCTCTGGGCATGCACATTTTAGAACTGGAGGCCTGGGCATGCACATTTTAGAACTGGGGCCCTGAACGTGCACATTTTAGAACTGGAGCCCTGTACATGCACATTTTAGAACTGAAGTCCTGGACAGCACATTTTAGAACTGGAGGCCTGGGCATGCACATTTTAGAACTGAAGTCCTGGACAGCACATTTTAGAACTGGAGGCCTGGGCATGCACATTTTAGAGCTGGAGCCCTGGACATGCTTATTTTAGAAATGGAGCCGTGGACAGGCACATTTTAGAACTGGAGTCCTGGACATGCACATTTTAGAACTGGAGCCCTGGACATGCATATTTTAGAACTGGAGCCCTGGACATGCACATTTTAGAACTGGAGTCCTGGACATGCATATTTTAGAACTGGAGCCTTGGACATGAACATTTTAGAACTGAAGTCCTGGACATGCACATTTTAGAACTGGAGCCCTGAACATGCATATTTTAGAAATGGAGCCGTGGACAGGCACATTTTAGAACTGGAGTCCTGGACATGCACATTTTAGAACTGGAGCCCTGGACTTGCATATTTTAGAACTGGAGCCCTGGACATGCACATTTTAGAACTGGAGTCCTGGACATGCATATTTTAGAACTGGAGCCCTGGAAATGCACATTTTAGAACAGGAGCCCTGGACATGCACATTTTAGAACTGGAGCCCTGGACATGCATATTTTAGAACTAAAGCACTGGACATGCATATTTTAGAACTACTACGAGCTTGTTACTAGTTTCTGTTTTAAAGGAGAACTATTGATAAATGTTTGCTTGATGCACATTTTGGATAACTGTACCTCTCGGATTGGTTGGAAGATGGAGAAAAAATAATTAATGACGACGTTCGTCTGAACAAGCAAATGTATATGACGAGCGGGGAGGGGGGGCAGGTCAGGCTACACACATAACAAAAAACAACAACATTTTTAAAGGTATATTTCTAAATTCTTAACATTTAGACTCTATTAATATAAGATAAGAAATATAAAAAGCTCAAAAACCCAATATTTATGACATACAAATTATGTACGGTGGTAGACAATTATATCAATGTAATGAAGACGACTTTTTATATTAGTTTTAATTGTCAACAAGCTTCTCTCGAATTATAATTTTACAAGTAAAAAAAAACAATTTTCTAATCGACAGCTTCTCTTTGTTTCCATATTTTCGTGTATCCATGCTGTTTAAAGGCTTGATATTAATTAAAAATCTTAATCGCCTACTACCGTATATAAATTAATAATATATTTATTTCACATTTTTATCTTTTCAACCATTTGACGCGTTTATGTTTAATCATGAATAAGCACACTTTCTTTCAAAGGAATTGAGTCTTTGTCACAAACTCTAATTTTCTAATTCCTGTTTCTATGCAACCCAATGTCGTAGACCTTAGATATTTCAAACTATGAGTTATGTTAGATCTAATAATCTCAGTTTGAAATATCAACGGTTTACACCATCAGCTAGCAAATATACAGGGATTCTAAACTGTAAGTTTGTGGCAAAGACTCAATTCCTTTATGTTTTAAAGTTTAAATAATGGTGGTCACGCACAGTGCTTAGATTATACTTGAACTTTTTTCAATGGATGAATGGTGGTCACTAGTCCTATACGGACATCCATTTTCATTCATTCTTGGCAAAGTTTCAAAACACTTTTTGGGTTGGTCGAACTTTTTATCTAACCATCTCAAAAATATAAAACTTTCGATTCTTATTCTTTTTATAATAATATTCACTGTTTTGTCTCTGTAGTTCTTTCAAGGACGAGTTTAATGTTTAAACGGATTCAGGTTTAAGATATCTCTCAGATGGTTCTTGTCTACTCCCCTGAACAGTCTGGACTGAGAACTGCTCCGTGTGTCCGAAGGTTGAGAGTTTAGGTCGAGATGAAACCTTCTTCTCCTCCTGGACGGGTCTGGAGCTCAGCACTTCAACAAGGTTGGATTTAGAAGCTCCAGGTACTGTCTCAGACATGTGTCTCCCTGATGACGTGAGAAGCTCCTGACTGGCTGCTCGCTGGATTTGTGTGCACTGAAACTGGTCGTGAGGTTGCGCGCATCGTTTAGGGAGAGTCTTACTATAGCTGCAGTTATATAGCTCTAGGTCTCTATTTGTCCTTGTCACGTGACCCGAGGATATCAAGGATATTGCTTGTTCTTCCCCGCCGGTAAATCTAGAGTTGCTACCTTGAGAGAACGAATCCGTTTTCGACAAATTGTCCGAGTTATCATACCAGACAGATTCTAGCGGAACCCGTCTCTGGTATCCGGGTTCTGGTATCTTGGTTTGCTGTTGAATCAGGCTATGTTCAGGCTCCTCAGATAGTTTCTTTCTCTCAACATCATTCGTCATACAACAAATTATACTTTTTCGCCGGACCAGAAAACAAACCCAAAACCAGATATTTGCAGAGAGCAGAAGAACTCCGATACACATGATAAACAGGATTGTGCTCTGCGACTGTATAGAGGATTCTCCAACCCTAATCATAGATCCGTTGCTGGGTAGAAGGGATTTACTGGCATTACAAGGGGTTCCTGCTCCAAGCTGTAAACTATCATAGGCCAGGTTGGGTTGAGCTTGATCCTCCTTGGATCCTGGTAGTCCTCTGTACTGCTTCCTAGGAGTAAGGTTCAAATTAATATTCTACTCTGAAACAAGGAAGATTCTTTTCTTGAATTTATGAATGAATAAATTCAAATAAATTCAAAAAAGAAAATCCTTTTAGCTTGAATTTTGTATCTACAATTTGAACACAGAGAATGACAATAGTCTAAGAATAATAATTCTTCCTTCTAGAGCAATTACTTTGAAAAAATACATCTTTTGATCGATAAAGGTCTCTTAAATTTTTTCAAATTACTTTTTTTTGTTTTTTCTTTCCTTATGCTATACAGGAACGTAGCACAACTATAATCAGCACCGTCAAAAATAAAAAAACTGATTTCTACGTCTTATGGGGGGGGGGGGGTTGCGAAAGGCGGAAATATAAAATACTCTGTGAAAATACATCTAATAGAAATATGTTTGTGAAAAGTACAAATCGATTTGACGTGAACAGTCCCATTTAACTAGATAGAGAGATACAATATTTGATGTGAACAGTCCCATTTAACAAAATAGACAGATACAATATTTATCGTTTACAGTCCCATTTAACAAGATAGACAGATACAATAGTTGATGTGACGTGAACAGTCCCATTTAACAAGATAGACAAACACAATATTTGACGTGAACAGTCCCATTAAACTAGATAGACAGATACAATTTTTGATGTGAACCGTCCTATTTAACTAGATAGACAGACACAATATTTGATGTGAACAGTCCTATTTAACTAGATAGACAGACTCAATATTAGATTTGGCCATTCCCATTTAACAAGATAGACAGACACAATATTTGATGTGAACAATCCTATTTAACAAGATAAACAGATACAATATTTGATGTGAACAGTCCCATTTAACTAGATAGACAGACACAATATTTGACGTGAACAGTCCCATTAGACAGATACAATATTTGATGTGAACCGTCCCATTTAACAAGATAGACAGACACAATATTTGACGTGAACAGTCCCATTTAACAAGATAGACAGATACAATATTTGATGTGAACAGTCCTATTTAACAAGATAAACAGATACAATATTTGACGTGAACAGTCCCATTTAACAAGATAGACAGATACAATATTTGATGTGAACCGTCCTATTTAACAAGATAGACAGACACAATATTTGATGTGAACAGTCCCATTTAACTAGATAGACAGAAACTATATTCTTCTTACTAGGATATTCTTAAGAGAAATACTTCAGTATATATTCTTATTTTTCTAGCATTGACGAAAATAAATAATAAATGTATTGAGGATATATTCGGAAAAATAAACAACAACCCCATTATTTTACCAGTATCCCCTAAATATAGAAAACTATCTAAAAACAATGAGTATCTAACTATATTTATCTATATATATGTGTATGCTTTGTAGTAATTAAATTGTGAAACCTCTTTAAACAACATTCAAAATAGAAATCTAAAAAAATCACGCAACCTTGTACCAAAATCATATTAAAATGGATTAGGTTTGATTACTGGTTAAGGCAATTTCATGGAGAATTTCCGCGGCTTGGACATGAAAGGTAACTGAGAGCTGCGGCCGCGCACTGAAGCATATCAAATTATATGCTGACATTTTGGTTTTGGTATGGCCGCTGCAGCCACCAGAATATGTGCTGCGCACACTTTTCAAAAGTATAATGATTTTCAGCATTTCAATGTCAATGGTGTGTGATTTTGCTATTTACATATCAAATGTAAATAATTTTTACATCTTTACTATGGATAAAGAAGTAAAAGCTCCGGGTATGTATCTATACCTGGGATGAAGAAGAGAATGCTCTGGGTATGTATCTATACCTGGGATGAAGAAGAGAATGCTCCGGGTATGTATCTATACCTGGTATGAAGAAGAGAATGCTCCGGGTATGTATCTATACCTGGGATGAAGAAGAGAATGCTCCGGGTATGTATCTATACCTGGTATGAAGAAGAGAATGCTCCGGGTTTGTATCTATACCTGGGATGAAGAAGAGAATTCTCCGGGTATGTATCTGGTACCAGTACAAACGTCGGACCCACAAACGTCGGACGGTACAAACATAAGACTTACAAACGTCGGACAGTACAAACGTCGGACCAGTACAAACGTCGGATCAGTACAAATATCGGACCAGTACAAACGTCAGACTGGTACAAACGTCGGACGAGTACAAACGTCGGACGGGTACATTTATAAGGAAAAACGTCGGACTAAGGAGGACAAAATATATTTGAATTTTCAGATTAAAATGCTTGTAAATTTGCAATTTTCTCTAAAAAAAATTCCCAATTTTTTTTTGTTAAAAATTCCTAATCTCACAAAGTCTGGATACATGGACGAGGAGACTGCTAACTATATTGAGGTCAAGCAGGGGGGACTTGACCTACTTGATTCAAATCAGTTTGAATATAGGGTTACAAAGAAGAAACCCAACAAAACCTATTACCAATGCATTCAAAGGAAAAACAATTCTTTAAAATGACAAGATTATCAGTTTCCTGGGAGAGCATACACATGACAGTGATCTTTTGAAGAAATGAGTACGTGAAATAGAAAAACAAGTAGTTAAAGAAAGCTCTGGAAATAAAGCAATAAGTCCACGAACTGTTCTTGGAAACATCTACAACATCGGGTTGCAAAGATAAAGGGATTAAACTGTATGATCTTGTAGAATTCATAGTTTGAAATTGTTTAATACAATGGTCCATTCAAAATCTACCAAGTCCGACGTTTTTTCTTATAAATGTACCCGTCCGACGTTTAAACTGGTCCGACGTTTGTACTAGTCCGACGTTTGTACTGGTCCGACGTTTGTACTGGTCTGACGTTTGTACTGGTCCGACGTTTGTACTGTCCGACGTTTGTAAGTCTTATGTTTGTACCGTCCGACGTTTGTGGGTCCGACGTTTGTACTGGTCCCATGTATCTATACCAGGGATGAAGAAGTAAATGCTCCGGGTATGTATCTATACCTGGGATGAAGAAGTAAATGCTCCGGGTATGTATCTATACCTAGGATGAAGAAGTAAAGGCTCCGGGTACGTATCAAAACCTTGAATGGAGGAGAGAATGCTACGGGTATGTATCTATACCTGGGATGAAGACGAGAATGCTCCGGGTATCTATCTATACTTGGGATGAAGAAGAGAATGCTTCGGGTATGTATCTATACCTGGAATGAAGAAGAGAATGCTCCGGGTATGTATCTATACCTGGGATAAAGGAAAGAATGCTCTGGGTATGTATCTATACCTGGGATGAAGAAGAGAATGCTCCAGGTATGTATCTATACTTGGAATGAAGAAGAGAATGCTCTGGAAATGTATCTATACTTGGGATGAAGAAGAGAATGCTCCGGGTATTAATCTATACCTGGGATGAAGATGAGAATGCTCCGGGTATGTATCTATACCTGGGATGAAGAAGTAAATGCTCCGGGTACGTATCAAAACCTTGGACGAAGAAAAAATGCTCCGGGTATGTATCTAAACCTTGGATGAAGGAGAGAATGCTCTGGGTATGTATCTATACCTGGGATGAAGAAGAGAATGCTCTGTGTATGTATCTATACCTGGGATGAAGAAGGCTCTGGGTATGTATTTATACCTGGGATGAAGAAGAGAATGCTCTGGGTATATATCTATACCTGGGATGAAGAAGAGAATGCTCTGTGTATGTATCTATACCTGGGATGAAGGAGAGAATGCACTGGGTATGTATTTATACCTGGGATGAAGTAGAAAATGCTCTGGGTATGTATTTATACCTGGGATGAAGAAGAGAAGCTCTGGGTATGTATTTATACCTGGGATGAAGAAGAGAATGCTCTGGGTATGTATCTATACCTGGGATGAAGAAGAGAATGCTCTGGGTGTGTATCTATACCTGGGATGAAGAAGAGAATGCTCTGGATATGTATGATCGGATCCAGATAGATGAAGCTTAGGAATTAGTTTCAACCAGGTCGCCATAGGTCTAGGTCTATAGTGAACCTCACTGGACGGATCCAGATCTAAAACATTAAATTTTAGTTAAACCTTGTAATCTATATTCATCTTTCTCTCTATCTATCCTACCTAGCTCCAAGTAGTCCTGGTTCTGTAAAGAAAACCTTCTCCAGGTGGGTAATCCCATATGTGAGTTGAAGAGATCTCTTATACTGCTAGGACTGTTTGGATCCCTAAATAAAGATTTTGTAATTCCAACTAGAATTTTTTCAAAAAGTAAAAATATCAACTTTTTGGAATTACAGAAAAGACGTACGATATTTGCACAGTTCGAAGGGAACGGATTCAGTTTTGTATCAATATCAAATTTAAAACAATCTACTAATATTTTTAAATTTGTAATTAAAGATCAATACAACAATAATTGTTGATTTAATTGAATGATTTCAATATCTAATATATTGTTTTACTGCCGTTTATATTTTCTAACATCCCGTAGTTTCTTTACTTTACTACTTCTAGACGTACAGCAGTTTTGTTCCCCTTTTCTGGAAACAACTTTTATCGTTTAACTGTGGATTTATAAGCCACCATTTTTTATTGTACTTCATAGAACAACTATTTTTGCGAATTTTTCAGTTTGAATTCATAGATTTTCAACATCTGAAAAGTCGACATTATTTCCCGGCAAAATTGTTCCCTTTCGACCGACCATAAACCTTCCCCGGGGTCATGTAAGTTGCCGCAAAAAAATTAGACACATTCTGTGATTTCAAACAAAATTTTCTGTATTTTCTAAATGCTTTCTGTTAGTTGTATATCACGAATATTAAAAATAAAATTCTAAAATATTAATTTCCCTTAAAAATTGTTATCAGCAATTTTATAATTGTTTATATAAATTTATCATTACTAGACTTAAATATTTCTCAACGATATCGATCAAATTATTAATTCTAATTTTCCTGGCTGGTTTCTAACTTGTTATTTTATTTATTAGGTCACAAATTCTTTATTTAATGGGTTTATGTACAGAAATAACCCCGCAGTTTGAAGGGATACTCCCCCCCCCTTTCCTCCACAGGTTTGAGGTAAAAGACTCAAAACAAATAAATAATATTTTACTTGTTTTTCTGAACATTCTTAAAGGGAGTGTTCGCGAACAATGAAAGGGGGTATATGCTTAATGCAATTAATAAGCGCTTTTGAGCGCTACTAATCTTACTTCTATCTGTTGCGTCTATAAGGAGAAAATTGTTAAAAACGACTTACACCGAAGAACGCAGCGTCCATACAAATTCGGAAAGATGCAACATTCAACTCGGATCGTAAACAAATCAATTTAATTCCAAACAAAACATTCAGATATTAGAAACAGCAGTCATCAATTATTTTTCGACGCATTCGTATATAGTTAATATTTCATAATATTTTTGATTTTTTTTAAAAAATAATTTTCGCTGGTGCTGGACTTTTGAACATTCCTGGAAAATATGAAAATGCCGTCTTCATTATCAAAAATCCTCGAAACAGGAATAAATTTTTTCAAAAGTAACTCTCAGATCATGAAAAATACAAAATATTAATGTTGCATATTTCTGAATCGGATGGACACTACGTTCTTCGGTATTAGTCGTTTTTAACAATTTTCTCCTTATAGATGTAACATCAGATAGAAGTAAGATTAGTAGCGATTAAAAGCGCTTTTTTATCGCATTAAGCCTATACCCCCTTTCATTTTTCGGGAACACTCCCTTTAATACAAATATCAGGATGTAGTGAGAACCAGAATGAGAACGAATGTCGGTTTTGTTTTTCTTCTTCTTATTTCCAATGGTTGATAGTGAGAATTTGCTAAAAGATTGTTCATGTTAAGAACACATGCTTAAAGAGGAAGACGACGATAAATTCCACATTTTTCTGGCTCTCACTGTTATATGGAAAGATATAAACCTTATAAGTCATAAACATGGTTTTGAAGGAAAGATTTTGCATTTAAAGAAAGTAAAGTTACATCTTTAAAATCAAAGTTAGATACAAGACGATTTGGTTCTAAAATATGCATTTTTTAACTCTACTAAGAACATTCCTATGGTTCTCCCAAGTTTCCCAATAAGAATTTATGGGAAATCGGACATGATGGGGTTCCTGAGTTGTAATCAGACATACTAACAAGACAAACAAAGATTACTACTTTATATATATATAGATACCCCCCCCCCCACCTCTTAGTTTTATTCCCACTCATGACTGACGGGGTTAAATGATTTCCAGAGTTTATATTTAATTATTCAAGATTATCTTCAACTTTGTTTTCGAACTAAAATTATAAAGTTGCATTTATATAACGTTTAGATAGGACTCAATCATACGAACTTATATAGAGTAGAAACAGCATTAAATTTAGCTAGGTTACGGGATGCTTCATTCCGTGTGTTGTTGTTATAAGGTTTGGGAAAAAGCCAGGCTTTAAAGTTTATATTTGGGAAGTTTTGACTGTGGAAACTGTGAAATTTGGAAGTTGCTACTTGGAAAATTCAATATTTATGATACCGTCACATGGAAATAGGAATTGAGTCTTTGCCACTAAATAAAATATTCTAATCCAATTTATTTTTTCAACCTGATATTTCAAGCTTAGATAATTCAATCGAAAAGAAGTGATAGTTTGACACATCTAAGATCTACGCCATTGTGTTGCAAAGATATAAGATTATCAATTCCTTTGGATGTATATTTGGAAAGCTGTCATTTTGAAAATTGTGTTCTTGGAAGTTGCACTTATGAAGAACATATTTTGAACATTAGCATTTGATAATATACAGAGAATAATCTATTGTACGTTGAACCTACCCTGAGTGAGCGAAGTTAGACCAGTATGTGAGTATAGTTTGAGAGACTAGAGCTTGTTGAGGAGAGGAGAAGGGTCCAGATATCTCCGGAGCAAAGGGTAAACCAAACACCAAGGAGAGAAAATCTCCGCCCTCCGCCCTCTCAAACTCCTGCAAGATATTAGTGAGGAGGGATACAGTGGTTGACAAATTAAAGTGGAATAAAAAGACGATCTGAAATCAATCTAAAATGTATGAACAGGATGTTCCAATTCGTCTTATATTTTAGAAAATAAATTCCAGGCAACGCTTTAATGTAAATTAGATTGCACAAGCATGAGTTTTTCAAAAAAACGGTTTACCGTCTTAGTAGATTATAGAAAACTAGGTTTTTCAGATAGTTAATAACAATTTTGGCTTTTTACCGATATTTTCGCAAATTCCTCATCTGAAATTGACGACTTTTTATAAATAATAAATGTCGGATTTTTTTCCGAGCATCGATCATCTTTGACGGTCCATAAAACTAGAATTTTGATATTTACTTTTCTTTTTCTTTGAAGGCAGAGAAAACTTTTAAACTTTCTGGTAATGACGTTAGCAAGAGAAAATTTAAATTACGAGACTTGAAGTGGGATCAAACAGATTCTTTTATCTTTAATATGATTCCTCTTTGGGTATATTTCAGGTAGGGTTATTTTTCCTTATTATTCGAGTCTTAAACTATCAGTTTAAGAAATTTAACATATTTAAAAATGTATTTTAATTGTGAACATTTGCTCTTTGTAAACATTGTAAAAGAAAAACAAAATAATCGCGGATTTTATAAAAAAAATTCGTGTTTTTTTTAAACTTAATGAAAATCAAATTTTGTTGGAGGCTAGTTTTTGAAGGTTTGAACATCCATATACCTTCCCTGTGGTCACGTAAGGTTCCTCAAACAATTTGGGCGCGGTCGGTTCAGCAGTTTTGAAGTTTATTGGATACCAACAAACAGACAGACAAGCAAAGTATATATATAGATAATCCTGTTCGTTAACGAATGATCGATTTTTCTTTGTTCAGTCAAAATTGCATTATTCATGAAAAAAACTGAAAGAAACAAATGTGAAATACGCAAGATTTCGTTGATTTTTGTGAATTCATTGAAGCTAACGATTCTAGAATATCTTAAAAATGGTTACACTGCCCGACTCTAATTTTAGGAGAGAAACCTTAGATGATTAAAATTAAGAAATACAAAAGTATATTTCTCAACATTATTAAACAATTTAGTCTGAGAGCAAAAAGAATTAATGGAAATGGAATGAAATAATTACTTTTTAAAAGAAAAAATTAAATTTTGATGAGAACTCTATTTTCTTCTTTTCTTCTATATTTACAGAAATACTAGAAATGTGTACCTTAAGTTTATGTATGTACAGGAAGGCCTGATAACCTGACTCATTAGCCCAGTTCACCGTTTCTACAGCTGGGCTCACGTACAGTTTATCTATAACAGCTGTACGTGCCAACTCTACTCTCCTGCACACAGATTTTATTTTTGTATATTTTAACACAAATATGGTGTTTACGTTTGAGGTAAAAACAAGAAATAAGAACTCCATATTCTTGCTTTGTTATTTTGTTATTTTGTATCTATTAATGAACTAATGAAATATATTACCTGAAGGGACTGCTCCCTGTGAAGTCCGTGTACTCAGTTTCAATGGCAAAGAATATTTCGTTCACATGATAATCATAGCAGTTTCGGGCTAAGTTTCGTAGAATACTAAATATATAAACAAATTATTGGGAGTAGGCGGTATACATCAAAACCCACCACCGATAAAAACTTTCCTTTTTTCTTCCTTTGCTTTGAAAATGTCATAAAATACTGTTTTTTTTTTCTTTCTCAAATACTTTATTAAACAGCAAAACAAACAGAATTTTATAAATTTATAAAATTATAAAGTGGCTTGCTCGCCCTATATATTTTCAGATAAAACTTTTAAGAAATCAGCAAAAATTATGGATTTATGAATTTACAAAGGGACTTGGTCGCCCATTATATTTTTAGCTAAGTAAGTGAACTTGATGATAATATATCCAATGAAAGAAAAACGAAAGAAAAGACTTTAAAAAATCAGCAAAAATTATGGATAAGGGATAAATGCATAAAATACTGTTATTTATAAGTTAAACTATGATTGGTTTCAATGTTAAAGGTTTCAAAGTGAAGAGATGATGAGTTTTATCCCCCCCCAGACCTTACATATCACAAAAAAAGTATTACTAATAAACTAAATCTATTAAGTTGAAAAACTCTGGCTCTTTAACTTATTTGTTGTATATATTAATCATCAATACATCTACACTGTATATCAATGATATATCTATATTGTGAGGTTTGCACTCTAAATACATATAATCCATGTTTAGTTCCGAAACAACATATCATCCAAATATACAAGAAATAATTTAAGATTTAGGGAAAACTATCTTTATAATATTCAAATGTTTTCATTGCAAGTCCAAACTCGTTTTACAGGTTATCTTGATCCAATCAGCATTGATGTATTTTAGAAATCAAAGTTAGGCTTTAAGAAAATATTTTTTAACGTATGAAACATTATTTTATAGTAGAGACCGTGTCTGAGTTCTGCTCCGTTGTGATCTAGAAGCAAAAAAGCCAAACCAAAAAAAAAATAATCCAGCAATCTGAACCTTACCTATTCTTCTCGTGAGTTGAAATCCCATCCCTGAGCTGAACCGAGGAGAAAAGATTTATATCTTCATTCTCCGATACTCCGACAAGTACCTGGAGAAAACTATTTAAATCTAACTTGAACCTAGAAAAAACCCGAACCTAAAGAAAAGTATTCAATATAACCTAAACCTAGAGAAAAGTATTCAAATATAACCTAAACCTAAAGAAAAATATTCAAATATAACCTAAACCTAAGGAAAAGTATTCAAATACTAGGCTTTTACGGCGCTTCGCGCCCATCTTCTATTTAAATTGTGAACATGTTCATTTTGTTTACATTTTAAAACAAAGAAGAAAAAATTTTGCGGATTTTAAAAAAATGTTCGCGGATTTTCAAGAATTTAGATTTTTTTTACGAAATTAAAAACCTTTAACACACATTTTTTTAATTTTTACCATTCATAAACCTTCCCTGTGGTCACGTGATGTCCCACAAAAAAATTTCGGCCCGATCGGTTCAGCCGTTTTGACGTTTATTGGATACAAACAAACAAACAAACAGACAGACAATATACTGTAATAGCCTTGTAGGGCGCTTCGCGCCCATCTTTTAATTTATTTCTGAACATGTTCTCTTTGTGTACATCGTAAAACAAAACAAAAAAAATTAGCGGATTTTCACAAAAAAATTTCGTGGATTTTCAAAATTTTCAAAAATTTAATGAAGATCGAATTTTGATGGAGACAAATATTTGAAATTTTGATCATTCATAAACCTTCCCTGGGGT
>NW_019396101.1:169911-252646 GCF_000591075.1 Eurytemora carolleeae | reverse complement strand
TATCCATCCTATCCGTGCTAAAGGGTTTGTGATTTTGCTAAATTAAGTAATTAAGGAACTTGACGACTCTCTTCCTATCTGTGAGATAGATTCAAGTAGAGATTCAATTAAACTAGACAGACTCAGGACTAAAGAGTACGGAAAAGTTCAGATATGATCCATCATAATTAGATCAGGGTTCAAGAACTTAATTTGAAGTAAGCGTAGGGTTGGTAATCAGATATTATGAGAATAGGGTAAGATATCCGTTGGTTTGACTTCGATGGTTATTCTAATTTTGTCATTAAAAGTAAAAAAAAATTCTAAGGTTTTGAAAAAAGTTTGCTTATCTGTCTTCTAGTCTATAAACCTACCTGATAGGTCGGAGTAGAAGTCTTAAAACCTACCTGATAGGTCGGACTAGTAGTCTTTAAACCTATCTGATGTACGGACTAGTAGTCTTTAAACCTACCTGATAGGTCGGACTAGTAGTCTTAAAACCTACCTGATAGGACGGTCTATATATTAAACCTACCTAAAAGGAAGGACTAGTAGTTAAAACCTACCTGATAGGACGGTCTATATATTAAACCTACCTAAAAGGAAGGACTAGTAGTCTTAAAACCTACCTGATAGGACGGTCTATATATTAAACCTACCTAAAAGGAAGGACTAGTAGTATATAAACCAACCTGCTGGGACGGAAAAGTAGTAAATAAACCTAATACCTTACAGGACGGTCTAGTAAGCTAAGAAATTACCTGGTAGGACGGAATATTATTCTATAATCTACCTGATAGGAAGGAGTAGAAGTAAATAAACCTACCTGATAGGACGGACTAGAAGTAAATAAACCTACCTAATAGGTCAGACTACATAGTAGTATATAAACCTACCTAATAAGAAGGACTATTAGTATATGAACTTACCTATTAGGACGTATTAGTAGTATATAAACCTACCTGAGCCCGCGATTAAAAAAATCCGGGAAAATAAGGCTCGAGTCTAAGCTGTTGTTGGGCCTTATTTACGGCTTGAGCTTTCGGATTCCAGCTGCATCTTATTTTCCACAAAGTTGAGTTCAAAAAGCCGGTTTAATATTCTATTTGGCGGATTTTCATGGTAGGAATTGGCGCATTCCTGGTTTTAATGAGAACAAGACTCAAAATTGAGCCTCATTCTCCACTAAAACCAACCAAGGTCGGTTTTATTTTCATTGGGCCTAATTCCTTAAGTCGAGCCGAAGATCTTGCAGCTGTCATATCACGTGACACAAACTGTCGTCAGAGTTGGGTCTAAGATTGGGTCTTAATGTCGTGTTTAAGGAATTACGGCTCGAGCCGAAGTTAATTAATCGCGGGCTCTAGTAGGAAGGATTAGCAGTATATAAACCTACCAGGTAGGACGGACTAGTAGTATATAAACCTACCTAGTAGTCTAAAACCTTTCTTATAGGACGGACTATAAATCTATAAACCTACCTGATAGAACTAACTAAAATTACCTACCTGATAAGAAGGACTAATTTTGCCTACATTATAGGACGTACTAAAACACCTACCTGATAAGACTGATTTGTAATGCCTACATGATACCTTCCTATTATAGGACTAGTAATATCTACCTGATAGGAGGGACTAGTAATATCTACCTGATAGGAGGGACTAGTAATATCTACCTGATAGGAGGGACTAGTTGTATCTACCTGATAGGAGGGACTAGTAATATCTACCTGATAGGAGAGACTAGTAATATCTACCTGATAGGAGGGACTAGTAATATCTACCTGATAGGAGGGACTAGTAGTATCTACCGGATAGGAGGGACTAGTAGTATCTACCTGATAGGAGGGACTAGTAGTATCTACCTAATAGGAGGGACTAGTAGTATCTACCTGATAGGAGGGACTAGTAGTATCTACCTGATAGGAGGGACTAGTAATATCTACCTGATAGGAGGGACTAGTAATATCTACCTGATAGGAGGGACTAGTAGTATCTACCTGATAGGAGGGACTAGTAATATCTACCTGATAGGAGGGACTAGTAGTATCTACCTGATAGGAGGGACTAGTAGTATCTACCTGATAGGAGGGACTAGTTATATCTACCTGATCGGAGGGACTTGTAATATCTACCTGATAGGAGGGACATTGAGTATCTACCTAATAGGAGGGACTAGTAGTATCTACCTGATAGGAGGGACTAGTAATATCTACCTGATAGGAGGGACTAGTATTATCTACCTGATAGGAGGGACTAGTAGTATCTACCGCATAGGAGGGACTAGTAATATCTACCTGATAGGAGAGACTAGTAATATCTACCTGATAGGAGAGACTAGCAGTATCTACCTGATAGGAGGGACTAGCCGCTCTTTTCTTTATCTGAAAACTGTGAAGTCCAAAATCACTAGGAATAAGAACTCCGTCCCTGGATGGTCCAATAGCGGAGAGAAACACTGGAGGAGACAATTCTACCCGGATCATTTCTGACACAGTCTTCTCCCTGAACAGTTCATAGTTGTTATCCATCCTATCCATCCTATCCATCCTATCCTATCCATCCTATCCATCCTATTCATCCTATTCAGTCTATCCATCCTATCCATCCTATCCATCCTATCCATCCTATCCATCCTATCCATCCTATCCATCCTATCCCCCCTATCTGTGTATTGCAATGTTAATTTTGCAATGCAAATTTAAACACTTAAACCTCTAAAATGGTTTCTGAATCTAGATTTATTATTCTTCTAAACTTCAGAAAATAATTTTTCTCTCTTGCTAATTTATATTTTGAGATGACAAACACTTTTTAAATTTGAAACTAACACCATATATCATCCTTCTTTTCACTTGATAATATTGAATGAAAAATACCCTGCTCTGGTTTAAATTGAAAATACATGAGGATAAAAAACAGGATTATGTTTGTTTAGTAAAATAAACCATGGATTCTTTCAGATAAAAGGTATTTCACAAGAAATAAATATTAAAGGTTTGGAGTGGGGGGATGGGGGGCGGGGGGGTTATGTACAAAGGAATTTTTATAGCCACAAACTTGAATTTTCTAAGCCCAATATCTTTGAAAACAAGTAAACCTTTGATATTTCAAACTTCGATTATTTGATCCATCAAAATTTATGGTTTGAAATATCTAAGGTCTACAACTTCAAAACATTGTCTTGCAAAGATATAGGGTTTAGAAAACAAGAGTTTGTGTCAAAGAATCAATTCCTTTGACTGTGATGTATTAGGACTGCTAGGAACCAGTATTATTAAATCAATGACAAAGATTGTAAACAACGATCGGAACTTTCATTGAAGGCGTGAATTGTCGAGCTTGTTTTTTTAAATGTTGTTTATTTAACTTAAACCAGTTTCAGAAAAGAGGTTCACGGACAGCTGTAGTACATTTGAATTTACGAGCCGGGTCAACCTTTCCGGTCCCAGTTTGTACTGTACCGTATAGACATTGGCTTAATAAAGCAGACAATCAACAGGACTAGCTGGTGCAACAAGGTTGACGCGGTCAGACGTATGCTTCATATATGCTGAATTTACTTTTACTAAAGGGGCAGAGGTGCGTGGGTTATCGTTAAAAGTAACGACTAGTTCAACAGTAGTCAAACCTACCATACATGGTCTAACTAACACAGTAACTTACAATTCTGGTCATACGGTATTTTTAAAATTATAATCGCCATTTTGATTTTTGAGGAGAATTTTCTATGTATAATATAAGTATTTTCTTAATTATGAAATTGAGATTTATGCTCAAAATCGTTTCAAAGAAATTCGAATAGGTGATATGTACGAAAATACAAATCGCGGTCAAGGTTGTTTATGTAAACAGCTGGGAACTTTAGAATGGAAACCTTTAATCACGACTGCTTAATCCGAATATCCTATGTGGACACTTTTAATTTCTTGCTTAATCCACTCTTTTTTGGATATAGTACAGAAAAATCAAAAACTGTTTTTTTTCAAAATTAGGGAGTCCCTCCGTTTCTGTATGTCAATCTTAAATGGCGCGCAAAATTTCTAACTTCCCACCTTTTGATACGCGACTCTGAATGGATGAATTTTATACACTTTTCAGGATACAAGTACAAGATTAGGTACGTCTCGAGATTAAGAAAAGGAGAGGATCAAGCATTAATCTCAATATCCACCATTCCCAGCTATCTCATATTACAATTTTGATTTTAGAAAATGATTTAAGAATAATTCTAAAGAAATGTTTGTTTCTTAAAATAGCTTTGTCTTAAACCTTAATACGACACTTTTAGCGCCGAAAAGGTTCAGGTTTCTTTATTTAAAATACAGTTGTCTAATTTGTATTTTTCCTTCCTTGCAATTTAGATATTTTCTTGCAAATTCTAACTTTTAAAAATCCATTCAATAGTCACACACAACGTAGTTGTTTTATTTTTGCAATATAATATACGTAAAGTTAAATTATCCTCCTGACTCATTGATAAGTTTAATCATTTACCTAGATCCTTCAGGATATCTTTTGCTTGTTATTTAATATTTTCAACCTCTGACTTTCTATATTTTGCATATTTTGCATCAGAAAAAGGAAGAAAATTGAAGGAATTAACATTTTTTTCTCATAAAAAAACGCGTTATCCTCCTTCTTGTTGCTCAGATGCAAAAAAATGTAGAAAATATTAGAAATCTTTTATCTGACAATTATTTTAAATTTAGAAAGAATCCTTCACGGTCGGTTGAGAGAAAAGTAAAGAGTTATTCTTGCAGGTTTAAGATCATCTCTAGGGTTAAAATCATCTCTAGCTGATCAATATAATCTCTAGGCTTAAGATTATCTCTAGGTTGAAGATCATCTCAAGGTTCAAGATCATCTCTAGGTTCAAGATCATCTCTAGGTTCAAGATCATCTCTAGGTTCAAGATCATCTCTAGATTCAAGGTTGAAGATCATCTCTAGGTTCAAGATCATCTCTAGATTCAAGATCATCACTAGGTTCAAGATCATCTCTAGGTTCAAGATCATCTCTATGTTCTTGATCATCTTTTGGTTCAAGATCATCTCTAGGTTGAAGATCATCTCTAGGTTCAAGATCATCTCTAGATTCAAGATCATCACTAGGTTCAAGATCATCTCTAGGTTCAAGATCATCTCTATGTTCTTGATCATCTTTTGGTTCTAGATTATTGTGTAGTTTAAAGATCATCTCTGGGTTCAAGATTATCTCTATAGATTCCAGGTCATCTCTAGGTGCAAGATCAACGCTAAGTTCAATATCATCTCTAGGTTCAAAGTTATTTCTAGGTTCTAGATTATAAATTAGTTTTAAGATCATATCTTGGTTCAAGCTCATCTCTAGATGCAAGATCAATGCTAAGTTCAAGATTTTCTCTAGGTTAAAGATTATCTCCAGGTTCAAGATTATCTCTAGGTTAAAGATTATCTCTAGGTTCAAGATTATTTCTAGGTTCAAGATTATAATGTAGTTTTAAGATCATCTCTTGGTTCAAGATCATCTCTAGGTTCAATAGCATTGCTAGGTTCAGATATGATCTCTAGGTTTGTTACGCGAGCCATGCTCCGTAAGTAAAGTTTATGTGATGCCCCTGTGAAGTTCTGAGTTCACCCTGTATATCTGTACAGAAAAAAGGTCGGAAAACTAGTTTGAGAAACTGTATACGGACTTCCTACGCATGCGCAAGATTCCTACGTTGGAGCGGACAGATTCTATTCGTATTAATTAGTTATAAACCGTTTAAGTGTATTGATAATGTAAACTGTGCTTATAATTCTGGGATCACTGCGGTAAGATTCCTTTTTATATATATAAATACCTTATGATTTGTGTTTTCATGGATTTGATGATTTATAATGTAGTGTTGTTAGTTCCGTTCTACAGTTTTTTAATGCTTGAATTGGTTCAGTTGTATCATATGTTTATGAATTCAAAAGCTTTTTTCTGTAGTCTATCTAGTTTTATTTTTGCTAGATTGAAGTCTTCACGAATAAAGAATCGGAACTTATCCTGCTTGTCTTTTATTATGGAGAGTGGTCAGAAGATGAAGTCTTACAATCCAATCCTGAGAAATACCGCACGGTACTTATAAAGCCTTCATAAGGTCTTTAGGAAAAACGCGCAGTCGCGTAACAAGGTTTAAGATTATCTCTGTAGGTTCAAGATTAGACTTACTAATTCTAGCAAAATATTCATCTATTTGCCTAAAGAATAGACTTTAGAATAGATTGAACTGTATTGTGTATGTTCTCCAGGTCTAAAGTAAATATATATGAAAGTTCTCCTCCACCATGAGTTCAAGATTAAACCTTGAGCACAATGCAATCTTGTATTTATGGGAGAAAGTGTTCTAAATATCTAAAAGGAATATTATCAAGGTGCCTTCATTTCCAGTTTTCTTTACACATTTCTGCAAATGTTTTTATTTTATCCAATAGTATGTGACAATTTACTCCTAACCTATCTCTAGACAGTTTTCCTAACCTAGCCCTAGACGAGGCACTCTACTTCTAACCTATCTTTAGATGAGACACACTACTCTTAACCTATCTCTAGATAAACCAGATTAACCTGAGACACTCTACTCCTAACCTATCTCTAGATAAACCAGATTAACCTGAGACACTCTACTCCTAACCTATCTCTAGATGAACCAGACTAACCTGAGACACTCTACTCCTAACCTATCTCTAGATGAACCAGACTAACCTGAGACACTCTACTCCTAATCTATCTCTAGATGAACCGGACTAACCTGAGACACTCTACTCCTAACCTATTTCTAGATGAACCAGACTAACCTGAGACACTCTACTCCTAACCTATTTCTAGATGAACCAGACTAACCTAAGACACTCTACTCCTAACCTATCTCTAGATGAACCGGACTAACCTGAGACACTCTACTCCTAACCTATTACTAGATAAACCAGATTAACCTGAGACACTCTACTCCTAACGTATCTCTAGATGAACCAGACTAACCTGAGACACTCTACTCTTAACCTATCTCTAGATAAACCAGATTAACCTGAGACACTCTACTCCTAACATATCTCTAGATGAACCAGACTAACCTGAGACACTCTACTCTTAACCTATCTCTAGATAAACCAGATTAACCTGAGACACTCTACTCCTAACATATCTCTAGATGAACCAGACTGGCTTGAGACACTCTACTCCTAATCTATCTGTAGATGAACCAGACTGCCTTGAGAACACTCTACTCCTAACCTATCTGTAGATAAACCAGATTAACCTGAGACACTCTACTCCTAACCTATCTCTAGATGAACCAGACTGCCTTGAGACACTCCACTCCTAACCTATCTGTAGAAGAACTAGACTGGCTTGAGACACTCCACTGACACTCCACTCCTAACCTATCTCTAGATGAACTAGACTGACTTGAGACACTTTACACCTAACCTATCTCTAGATGAACTAGACTGACTTGAGACACTCTACTCCTAACTTATCTCTAGATAAACCAGACTAACCAGAGACACTCTACTCCTAACCTATCTCTAGATAAACCAGACTAACCAGAGACACTCTACTCCTAACCTATCACTAGATAAACCAGACTAACCAGAGACACTCTACTCCTAACCTATCTCTAGATGAACCGGACTAACCGGAGACACTCCACTCCTAACCTATTAATAGATGAACCAGACTAACCTGAGACACTCTACTCCTAACTTATCTCTAGATGAACCGGACTAACCGGAGACACTCTACTCCTAACCTATCTCTAGATGAACCGGACTAACCTGAGACACTCTACTCCTAACCTATCTCTAGATGAACCAGACTGACCTGAGACACTCTACTATCTGCAGATGATGTTTAAGCATGTTAGAAGGAAGAGAGCAGTTAAGATGAGCAGCTAGTTTTACAGCGTAATGCACCGGATCCTCTACCATAGACCACGGAGCTGCTCCGGATCCAGACATTAAGATTGCACGCTGGAACAATCCTTAACACATAATCGTTAATATTGAGAATTAATCTCGATATCAAATTTGGGCACTTTTAAATTTGAGGATCAACGCATGATGTTTTGACTTTGAAACTCAAAACTTTGTAATTAAAATTGATACATTCTTGTAGTCCCTTATTCTGTCATAGCCGTAGAACTCTTCTAGTTCATCCTAATGCCCTCTCTCTCAATTTTCATTTCATTTCAAAATTTAAGAATATTCCTTCTGTACCTTCTGTAATTTGAAGTTTTGTAATGTATTGTACTGAGTGCTCATGGGCAAATGGTAAGACAAGATTTTGGGACTATAGACCTAAAGGGGGCTTTTGTTTGTAAATAAAGTTAAAACATTGAAAACAGCCTTCTGAGTTATGTCCGAAAAGCGTGGGAGGACTTTTGTAGCTTTATTTGATGTAATGAGTTTCAATGATTATTATAAATCCTAATCTTTATCTGTCAAGTTGTAAATATTTGATATTTATGTCAAGAAAGAGGGATTAGTTTCAAGTTTTCAAATATGCAGTACAGTGCGAGTGGAGGGAGGAAAGAAGATTTAGAGGGGGTGGGAAGAGAAATTTAGAGGGGAGGGGGGAAGGAAGATTTAGAAGGGGGGGGGAAGAGAAATTATGGGCCTGAATTTTTAAGTAAACCTCTGTGCAATGATGTCAATGCCTTGAAAGCTTTTTTCTGATCCTAGATATCATATTAGATATCATATTAGATATCATATTAGATATCATATTAGATATCATATTAGATATCATATTTCTATTTGCTAAAAAATTATTATTTTCAATTTTGCGTTCCCTAATAAGAGTGACTTATGTATTGCAAAAAAAACAAAAAACAATTATTAGAACTAAACACTTTTAAACCTAGAAAAACAACAATATATTTAATCGGATATCAGATTGTGAATCAGACACTTGAAATTATGCTTGCAGTCCTTTTCAGGAGATACACAAGTTCAATTAAAATGGAATAAACGAGTTAGAATTGTATTTTAACTAAACACGGCTAATTCCAAGATGGACCCTCTTTCTGGGCGGCAACATTGAACGGAAACCCTAAATTATTCTGTTCTCAGTTCAGCTGTGAACAGATGAGAAAACATTGCTGGGATCTCATTAGAACAAGTAAACTTTTTATTAACTGTTGTTTTCTGGAACACTTAATAACTTCCAATCTTGAAGAAAGAAAAGATTTGAGGTTGGCAGTTTCTTTAAACTTTTATTTCTAAAATTCTTTTCATCGAAAAATTAATTGAAGCGGTCAAGAGGACAGCTAGAAAATGAAATATATCGCGAGGAAAACTGTCACCAATTAGAGAGGTTCAGGGTTGGGACTATAGACCTCTAATCCGACTCAGGTTAGACTTAAACCACCAATCCAAGTAATCAGTTCTTAGATTTATTTTCATTTTTATTCTTTCCACCAAAGCCTGATAGATTGAGTTTTCTTCAGGTTTTGTTTTAAAGGGAGTGTTCGCGAAAAATGAATAGGGGCTCACGGCGAAAAATAAGCGCATTTGATCGCTATTTATCTTACTTCTATCTGTTGCGTCTAATCTATAATAAAATTTGGCTTGCCTGTCTATTTGTCTGTCTGTCTGTTTGTTTGTTTTTATCCAATAAGCGTCAAAACGGCTGAAACGATCGGGCCCAAATTTTTTGTGGGACATCACGTGACCACAGGGAAGGTTTATGAATGATAAAAATTTGAAAAATGTGTTTTAAAGGTTTTTAATTTTGTAAAAAAATTTAGATTCTTGAAAATCCGCGATTTTTTTTTAAATCCGCAAAACTTTTTTTTTTTTTTAAATGTAAACAAAAAGAACATGTTCACAATTTAAATAGAAGATGGGCGCGAAGCCCCCTAAAAGCCTAGTGATTTAATATATTGATTAAAATATTAAATTTTATTACTTTCCGATTTTGCCTTTAAAATTCATGATAAACTACGAATATAATAGTTCACAAAAGGTGAAATTATCCTAAAAACTATAAAATCTAAAAAACTATATTTTCTGTAAAGAAAGAGAGAACGGTTAAATTACAAGCTATTAGGAAAATTACGTTGAATGAAAAGAGAACTGATGATGTCAATATCCCGACCTGTAATCTTTAAACCTCAGGCACATTATTTTCAAACTTTCTCCGCAACCTCCACAAGATTTTTTGCAGATTATTGTGCAATTTATTTTCCCTTTTGCTTAATTTTTTTTTGTAAAGTTGCAAGAGAAGGTTTAATGACTTTTACCATGGTTTACATTTTTGGGCTTTGGAGCTAATAGGTTTATGTCAAATTAGTTTTTCGGTAATATCAGACAAACATTTAATATATTTCTAAAGATTCATTTCGAAATACGCAAAAATTCCCTGTAATTAAAAAGAAACTTCGTCTTTTTTGCAATGTCAGAATGGAAATTTCACGCAATTTCAAGATAAAAAATATTATCTATTCAACTTATAAAACTCTATTAGGATCTTTTTGTGCTTTAAGCATTAAGCAAAAAGAGTTTTGCCAAATTAGTTCATTTGTAACATCAGAAAAACGCAATATAGTTGTGATTCATCTTCCCTTTTCCGCTAATATTCGTTTTAAATAAAAGTCGTCGTCTTACTAAAAATTACAATTAAATAAGTTTTTTAAATCTAAATTTTATTTTTTTAAAAGTAGATTTTTAAGCGAATTTCCCATATACTTGAAAACGATAACTGAGTTTTTTTTTTACAAAATTGTCCCCTTTTAAACAGTTCAGACATATTCTTCCTTTTTCTGTATTGGCCGCCCATCCCATCAGTTTTATGTGTTCTTTTTTATCCAAGTTTGTCGCTGGAATTGTTTTGACACGACAAGAATCGGATCAACTAAAATCAGAAACTATATAATACAAAGTTTCTCAACAGTGATAACAGATAAACAGCAGACTGATTGGCGGCAAAAATTACGATGCTTTTTTACTCGTGAGATGAAGAGTAAAGACGATATTTTGTTGTTTATTTTTGATCTCGGCACATTTAAATTCTAGTAACAAGGAAATTCAGGGTTTATGCAATATTAGAAAGACATTAAGACTTGAGCAAAGCACAGTTTAAGATAACAAACGATGAATGAGAACCGTTGTGAATCAAATATTTTTACAGTTTTATAGTTGTAAAATAAAAAAGAATTTCTCTTAAAATATTTTTCTATTTTCTTTCTTAATGTGAAGTCTATCTAGTCTAACACCAGATAACTGTCAGAACATCCAAATTCTCATCTTATAACAAATATGTCAAAATTCTATTCTTTGTATTTTCTCTCAAGCCCACTCCAATCTTGTAAAGAGGGGAGGGGTGAGGGGGGAGGGTCACACCTATACACCAGTAAATTACCCAAAATGATCGTTAATATTCTTCTACAGGTCCTACAGGTCCAATAATTTTTTATCTTAAATGGAAAAGTTTAGTTCGTTTTAACACAAGTAGGAATTTAAAACCTACTTGTTTAGATATTTGTACTTATATTATTATATTTTCACTATATCTTATTATCATAAATATTGTCATGATTAGCATTAATATTATTACTGTTATCAGAGTAATTAACATTATTATCATTTTTATTATTTCAAATCATGATTATCATTATTATAACTAATATCTTTATATAAAAAGTCGGAATTGTATTTATGCCAAACCGTAAATCTTAGAGAGATGTAATCAACAGAAAAATTGTGGCATTTGTACCTCTGGGTTTAAATTAATTGTTTTTAGACGGGAGCATTGGAAAGATTAGAAAAACCACGGGAAAAGATACTTTTTGAGAAATCATTGATTATTATCTTTATCATTTTTGAATATTATTACTATCATTTTTATTGTTCTTTTCATTTTATCATTTCATTATTATTGTCATTAATATTAGCTATTATTATTATTATTATTATTATCAGAATATACCTGCTACAGCTGCTGGTGACTCCATAAGGAAATGAATACAAGCTGCTCCTGTTTTATGTCCGAAAAGTGTGACTGCTCCCGGGTCTCCTCCGAACTGCTCAATATTCTGCTGAACCCATTTGAGAGCAGCAATCTGATCCATCAATCCATAGTTAGCCATTCTGGGATGCTGATGTGGAGCAGTGTTGGTGTTTAAAAATCCTTAAAAGGGGATTTTGGTTTAATTGTGAGTTTTTGCTTCAAACTCAGATTTGCTAATTTACTATATCTCTGAATCCGATGTTGGAGAAACCTTTAATATTTCAAACTATGAATTCTGTTAGATAAACTAGTCCAAGTTTGAAGTATTAAAAGTCTGCATCATCAGGTTGCAAAGAAAAAAGGGTTTCTAAAATTTTGACTCATGTTGCAGAAGAATACTACAGAATTTCTTTTTCAAAGGGACTGCACATTTGCTTCACATTTTAATCTTCCAATCCTTATCTAAACCTGATTTTGTCGACCATTTTATTTTTCAGAAAAAGTTTGAAATATTAAAGATTTGTAAAGATTTCATAATCGAAAAATTGCAGTTCGAGTCTTCAGTTCTTTTCCTTAAAGCCATTCAGGAAATGTAAATTTAAATTTTTTTTGGAAAAAATGAAATTTTTTTGATTATTTCATATCCCTAACAAAATTTAATAAATATTTGAATTGAATATTTATTTAAATTTTACGTTTCTTTTTCTTTTGATTTTCTTTATTTACTTTTAATAGAATGTCTGCCAAAAATATTTGGATTTTAGAAATTCAATTTATTTCTTAGTCATAACGGAAACCATAGATTTTTCTCCTGAAAAATGAAGAAATATGTAGGATTTTTTTACATCTTGAAAGTTAGTAACTTAAAAAATAATTGACAGCATTGACCGTAGTATAAGGGTAAAAACATAACATAACTCGTTCTATACTTAGAAGTTTAGGTTTTTCCTCATCCTTATGTCCTTAAGCATGGGCAGCCATACTACATTTGAATTTCCTAGCCGGGTCAACCTTTCCGGTCACAGTTTGTACTGTATCGCCTGGACATTGGGTAAATGAAGCAGACACTCAATAGGACTATAAGCCGGTGCAACAAGGTTGACGCGGTCAGACTTTAGGTTTGATTTACTTTTACTAAAGAAAGAAAATGTTTGTAGACTTGCAGAATTCAGTATATATTAGTTAGTGTAAGAATTTTCATTTTTGGGGGGGGGGGTAGCTCGGTAAAAGAGATAGGAAAGTGAGGCTTGAATAGAAAAATTATGTGGTTTGCCTTGTTTCCCTACCCTGGAACAGTTCTCGTTTATATTCAGAATCCAGGAATATGGAAAAGTGATAATATTTATTTTATTTAGTAGCATTTAAAAAGCATTCTAGAAAATCTTGTATTGCAAGAATTTTAGGTTTAAATTCTAAAATCACTCAGTGCCAAGTTTCTGCAGATTAAATATCATTTATTCATATTTTCAAAGTTTGAAAACCTGCACTTCGGAATACAAAGTTGAGAACTTATAAATGAGCGGAATGAATTAATGCAATGTTTTCCCCTCTGACTCTCCACTAAATCCTACAATTAATTCGGTCAGAGTACTGCAGATTACTGAAGATCACAGCAGTACGAACCAAAAGCTTGGTTTAGTATGTCTGGGGAGATTTTGATCCAAACCTTCTTTAAATAGTCTTTTTATTTAAGCGAAGATTGACCCAAGAGAAGATAAATAAGATATTGAGTGGTTGTCGAAAACGCTGCAAAACAATGTCGTAGATATTTTAAACTATAAATTCTTTACGATCAAATAATCTCATTTTGAAAATTCAAAGGTCGAAATCGAAAAGATATTGGAATTCAAAAATTTAAATTGTGACAAAATATTAATTTTTGACTGAATGTTAAACTGGTAAAGTAACAAGTTTTAGAAAACATTAGTGATATAAATCTTCCCTTATTTTCTTTTTGTTTGTAAAGTTTGTATTCATAGAAATAATTTGTTCCATTGCGATTAATTACCATGTTTCTTTTTACCCCTGGCCCTGTAAAGAATTTACATATTTGCATAATAAAATAAGAGATTGTTTAACCTGAGTAAAAATTAAACAGATTTTATTTACTTAGGGAAGGATTTTGCAGAAGTTTAAATCTGAAGATAAAGTTAAAGCTGAATTTAAATGTTAATTTTCAGTCTATTTCGTCATTATATTTCAGACTTTAAACATGCCATAGTTCTTATTAAATAATGTGCCATCATATGGTTGATCGTTTTGCTTAAAATTTTGATTGATTTGATTACAATTGCATCTATTTTTACTATTTAATATAGTATTTACAAACTCAAATATTTCAATTCAAACTCGACATTATTTGATTATTAAAAATGTCGCGGGTTTAAATTGCAGTTCTAGTTCTAGTTCTAGTTCTAGTTCCAGTTCTAGTTCTAGTACTAGTTCTAGTTCTAGTTCAAGTTCTAGTTCTAGTTCTAGTTCTAGTTCTAGTTCTAGTTCTAGTTCCAGTTCTAGTTCTAGTACTAGTTCTAGTTCTAGTTCTAGTTCTAGTTCTAGTTCTAGTTCTAGTTCTAGTTCTAGTTCTAGTAGATTTAATTTGCTTGGAATCTCGACATTTTTTTTAGCATTAAGCAATGATTTGCATAATAATATGATTTCAAACTATTTAGCAAGACTTTATTACTAGTCCTTACTCCTGTTAGTTATACAAGAATCTAGAACATTGAACTAATATTATTCAGAAAAATTAAATAAAATCAGAATAATTTAATTTTGTAAAAGGTCTGAAAGATGGTAAAAAATAGCCGTCCAGTCATAAAGTCAAAAATTAATATTTTCCAATTTTCCGATCAAGATTTGTTTACTCTTTTCTGGTTTAGATTTGTTTACTCTTTTCTGGTTTAGATTTGTTTACTCTTTTCTGGTTTAGATTTGTTTACTCTTTTCTGATTTAGATTTATCTACTCTTTTCTGGTTTAGATTTGTCTACTCTTTTCTGACATTGATTTGTTTACCCTTTTCCTAGCAAGGATTTATTAACTCTTTTCTGGTCTGGATTTGTTTACTCTCTGTAAGAAAGATTTGTTTACTCTTTTTCTATCTGATTTACTCTTTTTCTATTTGATTTACTCTTTTCGTAGCATTGATTTTTTTACTCTTTTCCTGGCATGGATTTGTTTACTCTTTTCTGGTCTGGATTTGTTTACTCTCTCTAAGAAAGATTTGTTTACTCTTTTTCTATCTGATTTACTCTTTTTCTATTTGATTTACTCTTTTCGTAGCATGGATTTGTTTACTCTTTTCCTAGCATGAATTTGTTTACTCTTTTTGTAGCATGGATTTATTTACTCTTTTCCTGGCATGGTTTTGTTTACTCTTTTCTGGTTTGGATTTGTTTATTCTCACTAATAGAGATTTGTTTACTCTTTTTCCATTTGATTTACTCTTTTCGTAGCATGGATTTGTTTACTCTTTTTCTAGCATGGATTTGATTACTCATTTCTGGTCTGGATTTGTTTGCTTTCTCTAATAGTGATTTGTTTACTCTCTCTAATATAGATTTATTTGCTCTTTTTCTATCTGATTTACTCTTTTTTTAGCATGGATTTGTTTACTCATTTCTGGTCTGGATTTGTTTGCTTTCTCTAATAGTGATTTGTTTACTCTCTCTAATATAGATTTATTTGCTCTTTTTCTATCTGATTTACTCTTTTTTTAGCATGGATTTGTTTACTCATTTCTGGTCTGGATTTGTTTGCTTTCTTTAATAGAGATTTGTTTACTCTCTCTAATAGAGATTTATTTGCTCTTTTCCTATCTGATTTACTCTTTTTCTAGCATGGATTTGTTTCCTCTTTACCTGGTCCAAATTCGTGTTTTTTCCATCCAGAATATATTGTCTAGGTGTAAAGGGTACCGTTGTGAATTGGGCATCCAACTCTTTAATTAGAGAGTCATGAAATGTTGAAGAATGTATAAACTAACCTAGAATACCGAGTCTATAGTTTATGGTGATAACGATAACTTTTCCGTGTACTGCGAGAACACGTCCGTCGTAGAGATTTCCAGATCCCCACTCGTAGGAATCTCCGTGTATATACACCATCACAGGATACCGCTCTACACCTTCAAGAGAATAATGTTAAAATCGATAAACATAAAGAAATTTATAATTTTTTAATCCCTAATTTCTAATCATCGCAACCCAATGTCGTATACCTTAAATATTTCAAACTTTAAATTCTATCAGATTAGATAATGTAAGCTTTAGCAATCTAAGGTTTACACCATAAGGTTGCAAAGGTATATGCATTAAGAACTCAGAACTCAGTCCTTGTTCTTACTTTTCACATCAAAACTGGATTTACATAAAAATGCTATTGAGTCAATCAACCATTTAGAGTCAACTATTCTGTATATTTTTAGTTCATCTTTTGCGATTTACAAACTCTATGTTGTCATAAAAATTCTGAGTTAAATCGACAAGTTTGGCACAAAAAAAAAGCTTACTTTTCTCTATATAGGGAACATAGATGTTTAGGTTTAAGCAATCCTCCGACTGTAAATTTAACTTCTCTACAGTTCTATTCTCCAGGTCTACAGGGAGTACCTATATATAGGATAAGGTTAAGAGGTCTATAGGGAGTACCTAGATATAAGATAAGGTTAAGAGGTCAACAGGGAGTACCTAGATATAATATAAGGTTAAGAGGTCAACAGGGAGTAAATAGTAAATAAGTAAAAAATGAGTACTTAGAATTAGTACAAAGTGCAGAACCAATGCTCAGATTCAGTACAGAATCAGTAATCATAATTAATATAGACTTTCAGAACACAAAATCAACACAACTTCAGTACTCAGAATCAGTATAAAGATCCAATAAAGGATTAGTACTAATTAGTACTTAGTGAAGAACAAATACTCAGAATCAGTACAGAAACATATTCACAATCCATTCAAAATCAGTACTCAGAATGTGCAGAACCATTAATCAGAATCATTACCGAAACAATACTCAGAATTCATTCAAAATCAGTACCAAGAATGTGCAGAACCATTAATCAGAATCATTACTGTAACAATACTTACAATTCATTCCAAATCAGTACCAAGAATGTGCAGAACCATTAATCAGAATCATTACCGAAACAATACTCAGAATTCATTCCAAATCAGTACCAAGAATGTGCAGAACCATTAATCAGAATCATTACTGTAACAATACTTACAATTCATTCCAAATCAGTACCAAGAATGTGCAGAACCATTAATCAGAATCATTACCGAAACAATACTCAGAATTCATTCCAAATCAGTACCAAGAATGTGCAGAACCATTAATCAGAATCATTACTGTAACAATACTTACAATTCATTCCAAATCAGTACCAAGAATGTACAGAACCAAAACTATTAGAATCATGTCAGAATGGTTTAACGGTTAGGTTTTGGTCCATCTATTAGAAAGGAGTCTAGGTCTAGGATATTTTACAGTATATTCTAGATAGCAGTCTAGGTCTAGGATATTTTACAGTATATTCTATAGGTTTCAGTGTTCCTTTTATTCAAGATTTATGTCCTTACAAAGGAAAATATTAACCAGAACCAAATAGGGGAAGATTTGTTATAAACTACTAGTTTGACAATTATTTACTTAAAGGAACTATTGTTGAAATTTCCAGTGACCTTCCATATAAAGAGGCGTAAGCCCCATTCACAACGGTACCCGTGACATCTTTATTTGCTTGGAAAAGTGTTTAACTCTGATAATTTCTGAAGCAAGAAATGCACAAGTAACTTTTGCAGGGAAACTGCAGCAATGAAAATAGTAATTTTCCAAAATTTATAATTGTTCAGACAAAGCTTTTAAAGGATAACGTTGTGAATCAGACATGGCACTCTTCAAACTACGTTTACAGACTCTTTAATAAAAATTATAAGGTGTCAAACATTTTTTAACCATTTGGATAATTTGGAGAGACAAAAAATATTTAGATAGAATAAATTATTTTGACTAACCTGAGGGCAAACTGGTCCCAAATTAGTTGCGGCAAGGACTCCATTCCAGTGAGTTGGGGGTCGGGTCGGAGCAAACCTAGAAATAGTTTAGAAACTGAAATATTGGAAGAAAGAGGGGACAGAGTGTTGGAAGTGGTAGAGGACAGGGTCCTGGAAGGGGAGAGGGACAGGGTGTTAGAGGAGGGAGGGGATAGGGTTTTGGAAGGGAGAGTGGACCTGGCTGTTGGAAAGGACAGGGGGTAGGGTGTTGGAAGGAAGAGGGGGTAGAGTGTTAAAAGGGGGAGGGGACAGGGTGTTGTAATGANTGCAACCTTGCAGCCATTCAAAATATGGTTTGTAGTTTCTTGTCTTCTACCTTGCAATTCAGCGCCTGCCTGTAGACATAGTTTACAGAGATCTGATGCAGATTTTCCCCATTGTAGAAGGTTAGTTTGTGTTGGCAGGGTGTCCAAACAGGAGTTGAGTAGGAATTTCAGTGTACCTTTCTTCAGATTGAACATGTAAGATTTCCAGATCATGTCAGATTTTTCAAGCATTGCCAGGCAGAGAAAATGTCCTTGTTTTATGAGTGTTTCTGTATGTTCTCTCCAGAAAGTTTCGTTTTCAAAAGATACTTTTTCACTGACAGTTGTTTTCATTTTTTTATAGCATTGATGTTTGGAAGCTTGGTCTTCCCACTCAGGCATTTCTGCTTGACCATAGTTCTCTAATGTGGCTTGTTGAAACATTTTTTCTGCATAGTCTGTGATGGAATTTTTGCGGTGCCAATTTTTTTCCCTGTCTAATTTAGATTGTAAGGCAGAGTTAACTGTTTCATCACCCAGTATTCTTATCCTAGTGTATGCTTGCGTCATAGTTGTTTTGTACAGGGTGGATATTTATATATATTTAAAATGCAATATGATGTAATAAATAATACTAACAAAAATGGTTGAACTGAATATGTAGTATTGTGGACAAAATTTTAAGGATTCACTTAAGAGACATATAAGGTGCTTCTATGACGTATATTTACTGAGTTTGAGCGCAAAGTCGACGTTTAAAATCATGAATTCGGGTGGGTATGTTTTCAGAATCGTTTTTTTAATTTTTAAATAACAACGACAAAAAATGTAATGAAATTCTACTGTAACCTAATTAGTTGTTCAGGGCAACTTTAACAATCTACAAATTTGAAATATTTTTTTAACAAAATTTGATCCCAAAAATTTTAATTTTAACCAAGAATTTAATATTTGGTTTTCTCAAGATTTAATAACAAAGAATTAAATATAAAGATTACAAAGAGTAAAATATGTGCATTGTACACAACCATCTGTTCTTAATTCTCCCACCCTATCTAATCTGCTAATAAAATAAGCCTTTAATATCAATCATGTTTGATAGTAAATTACATATTAGGATGTGATTGGCAATTTCTATGAAATTAAATCTAAGCAATGCCAAAGAACACAAATGTATATATATTATATAAACAAACTTAGGTAGATAGAAAGATACTTGGNTATATATATAAATCAAAAAACTAAATTTTTTTGAAAAACCGCACTTCTACATATCACTACAGTTTCAGTATAAGTAAGTATTTCCATTTACTGATGGCGCCGATTAAAAGGATTCATATCTCTAATTGGATAGAAAGATAGATGTTACCGCCATGGACATTATCTATTGGTTCAGAAAATACAAAAAAAAACATGACTAAACCCGGATTGGATCAGGTGCTAATGGACCGGCATACAGGATTGATATGTAGCTATGTGCATTTTTTTGTCTTGAAAGATGTCTTTTAAGATCTTAAACATTATGCAACAAAGTGATAAACGCAATCTTTTAGAGCATAGTCTCCACTCACACTTGTTTACCTATTCCATTAGCGCCTGATCCAATCAGGGGGTTCAGTCATGTGTTTGGTGTATATTCTGAACCAATAGAAATTGCATGACGGTAACATCTATCTTTCTATCTATCTCATTATCCAATTAGAGATGAATCCTTAGATCGGGACTAAGCAGTAAATGGAAATATTTACTTCTACTGAAACTGAAGTGCACTAGATAGAAAAGGAAATTCAAATCTATGAGAAGTAGATTTTTGGGTTACATAAAGAACGAAGGAATTGAGTCTTTGTCCCAAACTCTGACTTCCCAATCTTTATATCTTTAGAACTCAATGTCGTGGACCTTAAATATTTCAAACTATGTATTCTGTTAGATCAAATAATCTAAATTTGAAATATCAAGTGTTTACACCATCAGGTTTACAAGATATAGGGATTGGAAAATTTGAGTTTGTAGCAAAGGCTTAGTTCCTTAAAACATTTTGTTCTTATCAATTACATTTTGATGTGAGGAGATGTAATTGACACATGTCATATCTTGATGTGAGGAGTTGTGATTGACACAATGACACATGTCATATCTTGATGTGAGGAGTTGTGATTGACACATGTCATATCTTGATGTGAGGAGTTGTGATTGACACAATGACACATGTCATATCTTGATACGAGGAGTTATGATTGACACATGTCATATCTTGATGTAAGGAGTTGTGATTGCCACATGTCGTATTTTGATGTGAGGAGTTGTGATTGACACATGTCACATTTTGATGTGAGGAGTTGTGATTGATACATGTTATATTTTGATGTGAGGAGTTGTGATTGACACATGTCATATTTTGATGTGAGGAGTTGTAATTGACACATGTCATATTTTGATGTGAAGAGTTGTAATTGACACATGTCACATTTAACTTAACGTTAAAAGTAAAAGTACCATGAACTGTTTTTTAAAAGATATGTTTTTTTTTAAAAATATTGTTACGTTGCTTTAAAAGCTCATAAATATTTGAATCCAATATGAACGACTAATTTATCTTGAAGAAACATATCTAAATTAAAATTTTATTATTGCAATTAATGCAAATATGTAAATATTATATATGGTACAATATATGATATATATGCAAATATAGATTCAGTTTTCATTTCTATAATATTCTTAAATGCATTGTTCCCCCTTGCATTATACTGCAATACAGGTCGAACATTATTAGATTATTATTAAGGGAGGGGGAGAGGTTTTTATTAAGGGGGAGTTTTTATTAAAGGGGGAGAAGTTGTTTTAAGGGGGGGGACAGACATTTTTTATTAAGGGGAGGAGAAGTTTTTATTAAGGGGGGTGGGTGGTTATAAAGGGGAGAAGTTTTTTAAGGTGGGGTAGAGAAGTTTTTTACTAAGGGGGGGGGGGGAAGTTTTTATTAAAGGGGAGAAGTTTTTTAAGGTGGGGGACAGAATTTTTTTTTATTAAGGGGGGGGGGAGAAGTTTTTATTAAGGGGGGGAGTTTTTGTTAAAACATGGTTAAACTTTTTTTATTATTAGGAAAATTACAGAAAAATGTAGATCTAAATATAATCAATACTTTAAATCTGAGAATTGAGAATGTTTCATATTTATTCTATATCGCTTATAAAATCCGCTATCCATCTTTTCCCGAAACATTGTTTTTTTAAGCCGTACTTTGATATGAAGTGCGAGTTTGATTTTTAATCTAATTTTAATCATAAAGATACACATTAGTTGACACTTAAATATTCATTTTTGTATTTATTATTAATTCTAATATTTACATACTTTTTGTATATCAAGTTTAGATCCATTTACAGGGTTATTACTTTGGGATTTTCCCTCCCAACTTTTTGAAACACCCCAACAAAATTGAAAAGCGATTTGTCAAAGAAACTGATTATTTGCCTCTATTCCTTTTTTTTAATCCCTCTATCTTTGCAACTTGTCGGTGTAAACCTTTAATATTTAAATCTTTGACTTTTTGATCTGTAAGATTTCACAGTTTGACATCAGTGGTGGGAACTGTGTACTGTTGTATTATGGATATCTAGATTAATGCTTGATCGCGATATTTTGTTAATTTACAGATTAGTTTAATCTTTATTCAATATCCTGTAAAGATAACTAAATTTACAGTTCTAAACTGCAGCATTCCTTCTGCAATGCTACAAGGGTACAGTTTAAAATTGGAATACATTCTGCGTAACATTCAAAAGGGCCCATGATGTGGATATCGAAATCAAGCCATCGGGATCATGATGTGGATATCGAAATCAAGCGATCGGGATCATGATGTGGATTTCGATCGGGATCATGAATTTCCAAAACAAAAGTTCTCGGCTCAGGTTACAAAGGTATGAAATTGAGGCAGATAAGAGGAAATTATTTTAAAAATCACTCTAACTATATTTATTATATAGCAGAAAAATATGAAACTTATGATAAAATATATTTAAATATAAAACTAACCTATAGTTTCCAGTTGGTGCACTGGCGTATGGTAATCCAAGGAATATTTGAACATATTTATTGATGGTCGCGTCCCGTCCTACTTTAGTTATAAATCCTTGAACCTTTCCATACTTGGTCTGTATACTTCTAGACCGGAGATCATCTGGAACCAAATCCGTCCCAGACAGTTCTACCAGGACCAGGAGACCTTAATACATAGTTCGTCAGCCACAGATAGAAATTAATGAATAACGAAAAATAGTTGAGCCGCGTAGACGTAGTTGACCAACTTCTCTTCAATTTGAACCTGAGCACAAGAGAAGTTGAACTACGTCTACGTGGTTCAACTACTTCTTCCTATAAGTTAAGTAATTTCAAGTCCCTCTCCATTAAATAAGTGACATACCTGATTCACAACAGCACCTTCAATTGTTTTCCTTTATTCAAATTTTAATAATTTTAGAAATTACGGCCTTACTGGTGAATTCATGCAAAAAAGCAATAAACTTTAGCTCTTCAAGATTTTAATATTTCTATATGTAGGTTTAAAAGGTACTGTGGTGAATCGTGAATATAACCCTCTTATATCCCTATCAGTACTTCTTTATCTACAGAAGAAGGATTAATTAAATACATTTTTCTTTCCCAACTCTATCAACTTTGTTACAGTGTGAGGTATAAAAGAGAAGGAGCTAAGACAAGAAAATAAAGCTTGCTCTCTTGAATTAATGAAATGATGGTTTTAACCTAAAATATTTATATTTTCTTTTTCATTAGATGTAAACAAAGGAGGTATACGTGTATAAAAGCGAACGCTCGTAAATTCATTAATTGAAAAAGTTTCATCTATTCAAATTACCTATTCGTGGGTTTTTAATTTAAAGGGATAGTAAGCATAATTTCAATTGACCCTCCATGCAAAGATGATAATGCTCGAATCACAACGGTACCCTTGAAACCTTTATGTCATCAAAAATGTGGAAGATATGTTCTATATGTTTTAATCCTGATCTAGTATAGTAGAAATGCGCAAGTTAGTTTTGTATAGATAAAACACAATTGAAAATAATCAGTTTTTTAATTATTTACATGAATATCATAATTCATAATTTATCAGACAAAGCTTTTTTGGGTACCCTTGTGTAAAGGTTATTCCCATCTTTGCACGAAGCGTCACATGAAACTACCCGAACAGTCCCTTTAAATCAATCAGATTTTACCAATAACTCCTTACAAACTAAATGTAAAAACAAGTGTTTTATAATTTTAAAATGTACATGTCTAGATCTATAGAAAATGTATGATTGAATTGACGAGGTGAAATCAATAGCCAATGCGACACTAAAAAGTCGTTCTGGTCTGGGAAAATTAATTCGACTACTCGTAGAAGCTATATATGATACTTATCAATACTTACTTTGCACAATTTGTAATCTTATCCTTCATTAATCTGAAGAGCGCTTTATAAAAATGTACTGGAGGAAAGTTTACTAACCTAAATATATTACACTGAGCTTCATGATTTTAAAGAGTGATTTTGTCAGGATTCACGGTTACGATATCATTTATACACATGGTTACTTATAGGAAGAGATTTATTCAAGTCTTTGCTCTTCTATTGATGAAGATTATTGTTCAATTTTGCTCTTGGTTCTTTGAATATCTTGTCCTAATTCATCTATTGTTCAACTTTGCTCTAGGTTCTTGGAATATTTTGTCCTAGTTCATCTCTTGTTCAACTTTGCTCTGGGTTCTTGGAATTGTTCAACTTTGCTCTAGGTTCTTGGAATATCTTGTCCTAGTTCATCTCTTGTTAAACTTTGCTCTAGGTTCTTGGAATATCTTGTCCTAGTTCATCTCTTGTTCAACTTTGCTCTGGGTTCTTGGAATGTCTTGTCCTAGTTCATCTCTTGTTCAACTTTGCTCTAGGTTCTTGGAATATCTTGTCCTAGTTCATCTCTTGTTCAACTTTGCTCTGGGTTCTTGAAATGTCTTGCCGATCTTGGAACTTATTTTGCTCTTCACCTGAATTCCTTTGCTTTACTTTGTTTACATTCATTTGTCTCTTAAATCTCACTTTGTTCCGTGTTTATTTTGTAAAAATTAACTCTGTTATGAGTTTCTAACGTTCACTGTGCTCAGAGTGCACGTTCATAATAGATCCAGTTCCTTCAATGCATAGATTTGGAACCAGAATTCAATTTGTGTTTTTCTGCATCCTAAACATTTATTCCTGTTTTCCTTTATCCTCTATTCAACCCTGGTGCTAGAAATAAATCTTTACTCTTTCAATAAAGATGAAATAAAACCTTGTGTTTGAATATTCCCCATGAGCGGACTGGAATACTAATCTATTCTTGGTAAGAAATGAGAAAAAAGTTGAAAGTCTACATTGATATAAAGAGGATGGGACAGTTCGGTTGCAAAGATAGGAGTATATTGAGTATTAAAAGAAAGAAAAAGAAAAAGTCAATTTTACAATCTCAAATCTTTCAAGATATATTACGGAGTCCTTAGCTTTAAAGAAGTGCAATGGCAAAATCAATGAGATTAAAAATGGGATCAGGATCAGAAATAGAAAAATAAAATACAAGGACACAGAAGCAGTAACTGAAAATGAACAGGAGGAAGAACAGGAACAGGAGCAGGAGCAGGAACAGGAACAAGAACAGGAATTGGAATAGGAACATGGATAGGAACAGGAGCAGGAATATGGAATGGAACACAAACAAGAACAGGAACAGGGATAGAAACAGGGTTATGAACAGGATTAGGAATAGGAGCAGGAATAGGAACAGTAACAGGGTTAGGAACAGGAACAGGGAAAGGAACAGGAACAAGGAACGAACAGGAACAAAAACATGAACAGTAACAGGGATAGTAACAGGGATAGGGACAGGGATATGAAGAGGGATAGGAACAGGAATAGGAACAGGGATAGGAACAGGGATAAAAACATGGATAGGAATAGGGATAAGAACAGTAACAGGAATAGGGATAGGAACAGAAACAGGAACAGGAACAGAAACAGGAACAGGATTAGAAAACACGAACAGGGAACATAAACAGAAATAAGAACAGTAACAGGAAAGAAACAGGAATAGGAACAGGAACAGGGACAAGAATGGTACAGGAACAGAAATAAAAAACGGGAATTGGAATAGGAACAGGAACTTAAACAAATACAGGGAAAGGAACATGAAAAGGATCTGGATTATAACCTGGAACAGGAACAGGAACATAACCATAAACAGAAAGAAAAACGGGAACAGGGGAGGAACAGGAACAGAAACAAAAACAGGGAATGGAATAAAAATATGAACAGAATCTGGGTTAGGATCAAGATAAGAAACAAAAACAAAGAAAGAAACAGAAACAGGAATAGCAACAGCAATAGAGACAAGGACAAGAAAAGGTAACAGAGACAAGAAAATATACAGAGAAGGTAAGAGAAACAGGAACAGATTCTGGAACTAGGACAGGAAAAAATTCCTAATTTGTACACTTGCAAAGAAGCTGAGACATTTTCTCTGAAATAGAAAATTATTAGATAAATGAAAGTCTAGTTTCTATAGTTTCTAATATTTTAAACTGCAGCAGGTTCAATTCAATACTGCAGTATATATTAATTCATTCATAATTCATTAATACATTACTCTCTCAATCCATAGTTCATTAATCCATTAATCCCTCCATCCATAGTTTATTATTCTATCAATCTCTGCTCCATCCATCAATAATGCATTAATCAATTAATCCCTCCATCCATAGTTTATTATTCTATCAATCTCTGCTCCATCCATCAATAATGCATTAAATAATTAATCCCTCCATCCATAGTTTATTATTCTATCAATCTCTGCTCCATCCATCAATAATGCATTAATCAATTAATCCCTCCATCCATAATTCATTATTCAATCAATATCTTCATCCATAATTCATTAATCCATTAATCCCTCATCCATAGTTCATTATTCTATCAATCCCTCCATCCAAAATTCATTAATCTGTTAATTTTTTCATCCACAATTAAATAATCCATTAATCTGTCAATTCATAATTAATTTTTTCAAGTTCAGAAATTCTGACTTTTTTTCTTTTTTATTCATAAATCCTACACCTTTCCGTTAGTTTAATAATCTTTACATTCATGATTCATCTAATAATCTGTCCTTTCAATGAAAATAAATTAATTATTAAATATATTCCATTTATTCATTATCAATTTATCAATTCATTAATTTATTAAGATTTCCAACAGAAGAAACATAATTTGAAGAAACATACATTGTCACAAACTCAAATTTCCTTTGGTTTGCAAATTTTCTATATTAGTTTTTATATTTTAAACTTAGACTATTTGATCTAACAGAATTCATAGTTTGAAATATCACGGGTCTATAGACATAGGGTTGAGACGATATAGAAAAAAAAAATGGAGTTTAATGAAAATCTCAGTTTCTTTCTGCTTCAGATAAAAGTACGCTATGTTTTGTTTTTTTCAGTTTTCTATCTGATTGAAAATATTATAAATGTCTAAACAAAGTGAAGAATTACCCAAGAAGTTTTACTCAACATATATTTTCAAATCTAATCTTTTCCTTACTGGACTTTCGACGGAAGTTCGAGCAACTTTTTCCGATTAACAACGATACCCTTAAAACATTTGTCATAGCAAAAAAAATTAAGCTATAGTTGTTTTTCTTTATGAAAACTGCGGTTCCTCTTAATAAAAACATTAATGATTTATGTAATTTTGCATTTAAAGGGATGGCAACACTGTAATTAAGACTAAAATTAGGAAGGCTGATTGAGACAGCTATTTTGTACAAATAAAATTTTGTATTGTAAATGTAAAAAAAATTTAAGAAAAAGTTAGTAGATAGCTAACTTACTTAAAATAGAAATGGGTTTAGTTCGTCAATATTTCAAATCAAACCCAAAAATAGTTGTAGATTAAACTTCTTCTATGTAACTTCCACTTAACCACATTTGATTAAAATAAACTTTAGATTAAAACTTTAATGAATTTAAAGTTTTCAAAGTTTTTGGGAGTTTATTTTTAGTATCAAAGTATCTCTCAGTCCTACCATTTTCTTTAATTTTTATTTTGAATAGTCTAAAATCTTAAATATTCTCCAGAATCTGAAATATTCTCCAGAATCTGAAATATTCTCCTGAATCTAAAATATTCTCCAGAATCTGAAATATTCTCCAGAATCTGAAATAATCTCCAGAATCTGAAATATTCTCCAGAATCTGAAATATTCTCCAGAATCTGAAATATTCTTCAGAATCTGAAATATTCTCCAGAATCTGAAATATTCTCCAGAATCTGAAATATTCTCCAGAATCTGAAATATTCTCCAGAATGTGAAATATTCTCCAGAATCTGTAATATTCACCAGAATCTGAAATATTCTCCAAAATCTGAAATATTTTCCAGAATCTGAAATATTCTCCAGAATTTGAAATATTCTCCAGAATCTGAAATATTCTCCAGAATCTGAGAGACTTAGATATTTCAAATTTAAAGAGTTTGCTGGTTTAAATATATTCTGCATTAATTGAATGCGTTCAACCTCTGCTAGGTTTGGATTGGTTTGTATATTTAAGACACAGTTTACTAACATACTCCAACAAAACTTATCGGAATTTTGCCAACTACACCTACAAAACTTATCAGAATTTTGCCAACTACTCCTACAAATCGAAAGTTAGGAAATACGCTTTACAGTTAGAAGCCGTAGCAACGGAAAAGAGTGCATCGGTTTGAAACGTCAAACTAAAGAAAAGGGCGTGGTGACGCTTCTAAATTTGCCCGGTTTCAATATCTATGATGTAGATTGGTGTGACGAGAGGTTCAGATGGAAAACTTTTTCTTCAAATTTGATTTTTTCTATTTAGTTTTGTTTATTCTAAAATGATTGGTTTGATGTAGCTGTAATACAATGAAAATTTAAAAACAACTGCAATGGAAGCGGAAACAGAATTTCCTTGTTTTTAAACTCTTTTCCAGGAAAATATTCACCAAACCTCGTGTTCTTGGATACAGGGGGACCTTCACAATGAATGAAACTTCATGACGACCAAAAAATTGTTAAATATAGCTATCAGAAGGTTGAATTTGATTTGTATCATTAAATAAAGTCTTTGTTCCGGGGAACCATGACTTTAAATAAAGACTGAATAATTATGTAAGTCGTCTCTAAAGTGTGATCTTTAGTGGATAAACCTGTATCTAAACCTGTTATCTACTCTAAACCTGTATCTAAACCTGCTATCTACTCTAAACCTTTATCTAAACCTGTTATCTACTCTAAACCTGTATCTAAACCTGCTATCTACTCTAAACCTTTATCTAAACCTGTTATCTACTCTAAACCTTTATCTAGACCTGCTATCTACTCTAAACCTTTATCTAAACCTGTTATCTACTCTAAACCAGTATCTAAACCTGTTATCTACTCTAAAACTGTATCTTAACCTGATATCTATCTAAACCTGTATCTAAACCTGTTATCTACTCTAAACCTGTGTCTAAACCTGTTATCTACTCTAAACCTGTATCTAAACCTGTTATCTACTCTAAACCTGTATCTTAACCTGATATCTATCTAAACCTGTATCTAAACCTGTTATCTACTCTAAACCTGTGTCTAAACCTGTGTCTAAACCTGTTATCTACTCTAAACCTGTATCTAAACCTATTATCTACTCTAAACCTGTATCTAAAACTGTTATCTACTCTAAACCTGTACCTAAACCTGTTATCTACTCTAAACCTGTATCTAAACCTGTTATCTACTCTAAACCTGTATCTAAAACTGTTATCTACTCTAAACCTGTACCTAAACCTGTTATCTACTCCATACCTGTATCTAAACCTATTATCTACTCTAAATCTAAGGTGTACTTAGATGCACTTCTATGAGACGATGAGATAGTATAACATTAGGTTTAATCGCTAGGTAAATAAAAACAATTCTATAGACCGTTGTATACAGGGTTATTACAAAAGATAAGAATGTAAAGACGACCGGAAACTCTTGAACTTTGACAGTCCCCGGGCAAAGGAATTGAGTCTTTGCCACAAATCCCAATTTTCTATACCTATATTTCTAAAACCAAATGATGTAAGCCTTTGATATTTCAAACTTATATTCTTTGATGTAAAAGAAGTCATAGCTTGAAATATCTAAGGTCTATCATTGGGTTGTTAAGATATAGGATTTAAAATTCAAAGTTTGTGGCAAAAACTTTATGTATTCTGCCTTAGATATGGTAATCTAATGGCTTATTTAATAATTTGGAAAAGAAACAAATCAGTTTACGATTGCAGGGAATCGTGAATATAAGGAAATAGACAGTATAAATTTCGTACAGTCGTCTCTGAAGTCTTATCCTTATATGCTAACCCTGTATAGGGATACCTAAAGATAATCTTATGTAAAGGTTTTTTAAACCAGAGGATAGATCTGTAAATACTTCAAGTGAATATTTAAATATTAGATAATTGATTTACAGTACAGTGTACGTACACTATTCAGGGGTTTACACCTGAAGTCTAATATTTGTTTAGCATTAAAGTTTGATCTAAGACAGTTTTACGAAATTGCTTTTGTATTTTCAGGTTGAAAATGTTAGAGTGACAGAGTTTGAAACGAAATGAACACGTGCCTCAAAATCTAATTTTCTAATTCCTCTATTTTGCAATTTAAACTATGACTCAAGGTAAACATATCAATAGTGAAATCTCAAAATGTCCAAAGAATATATTTAATTTATTAATTGGTAAATACCCTATTCATAAAGTATGTCAGATTTGAAGGGACTAGAAAATAAATTATTGAGACATAGTTATTGTGTGTTTAAAGGAATTGAGTCTTTGCCACAAAATCAAAATTACTAATCTTTATAGCTTTGCAACTAAATGGTGTAAATATTTGATATTTGAAACTTAGATTATTTTATCTAGTAGAATTCATAGTTTGAAATATCTAAGGTCTTCCACTTTGGGTTGCAAAGATATATGGATAAGAAAATCTGAGTTTGTGGCAAAAACTCAATTCCTTTAAATGGTTAATTTGTTAAAGCCAGTAGTAAATCTAATATTTTTTAATTCACATTTGCTCCAACTTGCAAAGCAAAACATTATTTTTTAAGAGAGAGAAAACTAATTTAAAAAGTTTTATTTGTTTAGAATGCAAATAATATTATTGGTTCATTTGCAACAAAAACATGAACCTTTTATACTGTATTCACACAGGTTGTTAAAATCAATTTTTTATTGTAACTCACTTCTTATTTACTATACCTAATCTCTGAACTGTAACCTATCACTTATTACTGTAACTAATCACTCATAAACTGTACCTAATCTCTTATTAATTGTATCTAATCTCTTATTTACTGGAAATAATCTCTTTTTTACTACAACTAATCTATTATTTATGTAACAAATCTCTTATTTACTGTAACTTATCTTTTATTTACTGCAAGTAATCTCTTACTTACTGTAAGTAGTCTCTTATTTACCGTAACTAATCCACTGTAACTAATCTAAAAGATTATGTAACTAATCTCTTATGAACTGTAACAGATCTCTTACTTGCTGTAACTACTCTCTTATTTACTGCAATAACTAATCCGTTACATACTGTAACTAATCTCTTATCTGATTAATACTCTGCCTGATGAAATATCATTATTTTCTAATGTTTTGTTCTATTGTTCAGGATTTGTAATCAACACATTTCCAAGATTATTGTAAGACTTATCTTTTATCAATCTAAATGCTTTTTTCTTTTCAATTTTTTTTGTGAAAAAAACCATGAAGTTTGTTTTAAACTCTAAACCTATATACATATATATATATATATATATCAGGGATTACCGGGGGGGCTTTGTGAAACCAGCTTTAAGCTATATAAACTCTCCTGCTGGAATAGTTTTATATATATTTACTTTGCTTATATGTTTTGTTAATAATTATTACTGTAAAAAAATATTTAATTTGATTTTATCTAACTTGAAAACGTAGGTTTTGTGTAAGAACCTGTGTCATGTATCTATGTCTGAAATTTGCTTAAGTTTCAAACAAGTTTTTTCATTTAAATATTTTAAAATTTTATTCCCCCCCTCCCTCCTAGATTTATTTTTCCAACTAAATTTTTTTAATGCCGTTGTCAAAGTACCCTCTAATGAAAAAGTTTATAATCGTATTTTTATTTACAACTAATGCTTAAGTTTTCTTAAGTACTCATTTAATCAACTTTAAACAGAAAAAGTTCATGTTTATCCAGCACTAATGCAGACTTCAGGGGTTTGTGTGGGACCTGGATGGCCCCAGGGGTGGTTTATGTCTGACCAGAATTTAAAAAATGTCAAATGGTTTCGCAAAATTGCAAGATTAACAAAAATGTGTGCAGGGTAAGTCATAAAAAGTTTGATATAAAGCTCCAAATATATTTTTAGCTGAAATATTTGTTTATTTTATTCAAATTTGGAATAAAATAATAAAAAAGATATTAAAACAGTCCATCTAAGTGCAGATTATAAGAATGATAATTAAAAAATAAAAATTAAAGTAACTGATTTTTTGCTACAAACTCTGATTTTCTACTCCCTTTATTTTTGCAACTTTAGATATTTTAAATTAAGAATTCTGTCAGATCAATTATCTAAGTTTGAAATATCAAATGTTTTCATCAAAAGGTTGTAATTAGGTGTAAGCATTGAAATTTTTGATAGTTCATTTATGCAAAGTATAAAAATATAATATATTAGTGGTTCACTAGAGTAATCGAGTGTATTTGTAAATTATGAATAATTCTGAAATATTTAAATATATGGCTTTAATGTTTTTTAAACAACGCAAAAGAGTAAATTCTAACGATAAGTTATTCTAACTGGCCTATAAAAAATCTAACAAAACGGGAATTCTTTACTGAACTTTAAAAAAACACGAAGTTTATATTACTTGAAAAAAAAACACTAATCCTAACTGAACTGAAAAAACGGTATTTATAACTGATTTGAAAAAGAAACACTAATCTAACTGAACTATTAAAAACAGGAACTATTGCTTACTTAAAAATAAACACCGATTATAACTGAACTGAAGTTAAACAGTTGAATCTCATTTTCTGTTAAAAAATATAGATTTTTTTCGTTAATAATTAATTATGTCTTGTAGTTTCATTAAATACTGGTTAAGATTTGAAACTTTCTTAAAATGAATGTAGTCAATCGTAATTTCACACTTGTACCTTTCAAAGCTTTATCGGGTCAAGAATAAAGTCAAAACATCCTGCTTAAAAAAAATCATTTTCAATTGCGGTTTCTTTTCTGAATTGACATGCGTATTTCAGCTGCAAATGCAAATACAGTCCTTTTTCAATTTTTTTCTCACTTTTTAACTTTTTCAATGCCTATTTGTTTTACTACTTAAATTGACTGCATTAAATCACTATTAAATCCTTAATGGGAATTTTAAATTTGTAGTATATTGTTGGTCAAAAATGTGCAAAATTCCTGAATTATTTTTGCAAATCTATTTGATTAATTAATTCCCGAAGGTTGGCAATTGTTTGAACTGTGTATTTGAGGGTCGGAGTGTTGCAAAGTTTAATAAAGTTTTGACATTGATCATATCAGGGGGAATTTAATCATCCCAGGGATATTCAAACTTTAATTCATGTTAATTATTAATAAGTGAAAAAGAGTTTAGGGATTGAGACGTCACTGACTTTAGAGGCGAGAGTGATGTCTATCTATCTTAGGAGACGACATTTTCCGTTCATTGGAGCGCATCCAGATTCCAGAGTAACAAACCTAATAAAAGAACCTTGCTTATCGACAGAACTATCATCAATCTGGCTGTTTACATGCTCAAGTGGTAGGATTTTGTTCCTAATTTCAAAAATGTGTAATTTCACAAAGATGAACAATACTTTTAATGAGTTTTTACAGTGCAGAGAAAATTAAATACACTTTTTGCAAGATTTATAGTTTCTCCTACTCAATTCTTACAAGAACTGCGAACTTCAAGAATGTGAAGGGACTGTGAAATAAATTTACCAGTTGGACAATTTGACATAAAAAGGCGAGTTTGTCATTCAACCATAGAAGATAAAAAATTGCGAGAAAAAAATAAAAAAAATAAACCAATTACTCAAAATATTATCTTTTTACAGATATTTCTACATTGAGAACCAGAAAACTCTGGAGTAAGAAGACGACTTTTAAACGCAAATTATTTCCTAAAATAGTCCAATGAACATGAGACAAATCAATTGTGCAGTGTTACCAGATCAAATTTACTAAACAAATGAGTTAATAAGTCTCCAGTTAAACTATTTGCTTTGTAACTTCATGAAATGCACTGAAGTTTCGCTGTAAAGTCGTCTTTCTATGATAACAGAAAGATATTCCCCCCCATCCTCTTCCAAACGTTACGCTTCCCCTTACATTTTTAAAATTTTTCTTTTAGTATTTGCTCTGAATGCAGAATGGCTTCCAAGTCCCAAAAGTCAGACATTTTACAGAATGTACCCTTAAAATTTCCTTTTTTGTTTTCGACATTTAACATTAATTAACCATTAAACCTTTACTTTAAACTCAAACATCTAACTTTCAAGCGGAAGTTTAATTAGAATATTATTATGATGATTTAGGGACTATTACAATCGTCTTTTTTATTTATTTTTTATGTGAAACACTACTACAACTAAAAAGTTATTTTTTTTTTGGCAAAATATTCGTGCATGTCACAAAAGTTGATAAATACTGTATTGTGAACGCACTCAATCCTTTTTCTTAAATTCTTAAGGAGTTTTACATTATTGAATGAAATATTTGATAATATGTTGAAAACTTAACAATTTCCTAGTTTTAATCAAGTTTTATACTAAGAATATATTATAAACTAGGCTTGTAGGGGGCTTCGCGCCCCCTTTCCCAATAACCATTTTAGCTGTTAACTGTTGCTCTGAAAAGTGGGCATTTTAAATCATTTTTAAAATTTAGGTGGATTTATCTACTTAAATTGGTGGATTTTTAGAAATAATGCTTGTCAACATTTTCTACTTTGACGGACAATCTATATATGAATTTAGCTTGTCTGTTTGCCTGTTTGTGTGTATCCAATAAACGCCAAAACGGCTGAACCGATCTGGACCAAATTTTGTTTGGGACCTCACGTGACCCCATGGAAGGTTTAAGAATGATAAAAATTTAAAAAATGTGTATTTGAATTTTTTTTATTTTTGTAAAATTTTAAAATGCGCGAAAAAATATTATGAAATCCGCAAACTTTTTTGTTTGTTTATACTGACAAAGAGAAGAAACTTACAGATAAAGCCACAATTAAAATTTAAAATAGAAGATGGGGGCGAAGCGCCCTAAAAGCCTTAATATTATGTAATCAAATTACATAATTAAAATCATGTGTTGAAGACCCCTTTTCAATATTAGATACATATATTTAACTATTTGAATTTTTATCTTTATATATTTTTTTCGCAATGTCAACATTTAAAAAATATTAAAGTAAACAATGCATTGGAAAAGGGATTAAATGGGTTTCTCAGAAAAATGCACACAAGAGAAAATCGGTCTCAAAGCCACATCAAAAGTTTGGTTTTATAAATTAAATGTTAAATTAATCCTCAGGGCGGAATATTTGCATCTTAAGTCTGTGATTTCATGCTCTCATCTTGATTGGTGACAGAGATAGAAAACTTTCTCTGATTTCTCTGAATTTATAAGAATATTGATGTACGTCATTATCTTTATTTTTTCTTTTGCAATATATCTAATATCTCGGAACCAAATTAAGGAAGTGCTAAGAAAGGTCAAACCACCTAAATTATTTTCGACATTTTCCCGGCAAATTATTCAACTTTGACGGTCATATATAAACCTTCCTTGGGCCGGTCTATGTGAGTTGCCACATATTTGGGTAAAATCGGTTCCAGTATAAAGTCGGATTCTGAGCGTCAAACCCAATAAAAAAGTTTGTGCAGTGGATTACTAGTTTAATCACCTAAGCAAGGCGCTATCCCGTACAAAAGTTTCATCCTCTAACTGAATTGAAAATATATTGAGAAATATCAAATATCTTTGAACCAAATTAACTACGTCGGCGCAGGTCAACTCCTTCTCGATTTTTATTAAATCTGGTTCCAGAAATATCTTACAATAGCTTAGGAACCCAGCTTTGCCTGCAGTATTCCTATACAAGTCAACCAACTCAGTCTCAATACCATTCCCGTGGTACTACTGGGTTCCTCAACCAAAGTTTGAGACCAATCGGTCCTAACAAACAATTAAACAAAAAATAAACACCCAAACAGAGATACTAATTTGTAAGTATAGATATATATAAATATCTTATATGTATCCTGAACCAGTGTTAAAATAAAACTGTCGGAGTCTCGTAAACAGTCTCTCTCCGAGGATCTGAGCCCGGAGTAAGGTTTGGAAAAGCTTGGAGAAGGTTGGATAGAGAAGGAGGAAGGGATCGGGTGAGAAGACTGAATCCCGGATGAGAATAAGACACGTGTCTAATATAGACTGAAATTGACATAAATAACAATTAATGTGTGGGAATGTCTGTAAGAATCATGAGAAAACAAATATCTTTATTAATAATTAAATCTTCATCACAAAACTCACTATCCTGATGAGAACAATATTTTTTATTGTAAAAGAAGCTGCGTAATTTCAAGTGACACTCAATTTAAGGAGTTACCTACCCTAATATGGATACGGTATCCATTAAAATTTAACTAAAGGGAGTGACCGGCAATGTATGGTGGTTGAACTGAATATGCAGTATTGTGGACAAATTTGTTACGATTAGTTTGAGACATAAAAAACAATTCTACGACGTATATTTACTGCGTTTATACGCAAAGTCGACGTTCAAAATCGTGAATTTGTGTGGTTACGTGTTTAGAATCTGTTTTTTTTTAATTATTCAATAACGACGACAAAAAATGTAAACAAAATTCTACAGCAAACTATTTAGTTGTTAAGGAACAAGTTGAGAAAATAAAAATTAACCCTTATCATCGAAAGGAAGTAATCTTATTCAATTATTAGTTTCTTTAATCTTTCATTATTCACAAAGATTTTCTGGAATTTTTATTGAAAAGACGACATTTGAAGAATATGTTTAAATCTGCGAACAAATTCATAGAAAATAAAAAATTCAATATAATGATGAAAAAGGAAATGTAAATTTTAACATTGATTTATGGACAAATTTTTAATTTTGAGAAATATGTTATTAAATATCTAATTGGTTTACTATAGGATTTGTACTATATTTTTGTCGTTTTTATTTAATTTAAAAAAAAACGATTCTGAAAACGTACCCACCCAAATTCATGATTTTGAACGTCGACTTTGCGCTCAAAGTAATAGTAAAGTAAATATACGTCGAAGAAACGTTTTATATGTCTGAAATGAATACTAACAAATTTGTCCATAAAACTGCATATTCAATTCAACCCCCATACATTCCCGGTCACTCCCTTTAAAGAACAATAAAAAAGATTAAAGTTTTCTCTTCTAAATAGAGTAGCTGCGCCAATTTTTTACCTTGTTTTCACTGCATAAATACTCAAGATTTGATTCGAAAGAGAAGAAGAAATTTCATTAGAGTTGATCAAGGAGGTATCTCTTTAAATGGATGGTCCCTTGAAATTGTCTTAATGTATACTATATACAGGATTAACCAACTTGTATTGAATGCCAAGTACTTCAAGACTAAATAAGCAAACTTAAACCACTGCAAGATTGAAATCAATGACATTCTCTGTATCAGACCTTTTAGACTTAAAGAGACTGTCATTTGAAATGCGCTCTACATTTGAAGACTTGCCGAATTGACTATTACACCATTGTGAATCTGGCAGTATCACATTAAACCCATGTAAGCTGAGCGTCATTTGATATTAGGTTAACAGTCCCTTTCATCTAATCTCCCTCAATCTTTAATTCAGTTCAATGAACTTCATTAAATGTGCAGTTTTCATTTGTCATATTAAATACTATCGAAGGATTTGAATCAATTTTTAAGTTTTGATTCATTTTGAATTGAACGACAAAACAAACCAATCGTCTAAAAGTTTTTCTTTTTTAAAATTAATTTTATATTATGAAACTAACCTTATTACACTATGGTTCGTAATTCAAATTTAATTTAAAATGAAAAAAATCCTAGAAAATTAAGTTTTGATAAAAAAACTGGAAAATTAGTTCCGTTTATAATTCAAATAAAATAAAGGCAACAACGCTGTTTTAGTTTCAGTTTTATTTCAAAATAAACTGTTCATTTATAAACAAAATTAAATTAAGCACCAGACAATCAATTTTAACAAATTACACATTTCACCAAAATTACACACTACACTTTACCAACATTACACACTACAGTTCACTAACATTAAACACTACACTTCACCAACATTACACATTATACTTCACCAACATTAAAGACTACAATTCACCATCATTACACACTAGACTTCACCATCATTACACACTACACTTCACCATCATTACACATTAAACTTCACCAACATTACACATTATACTTCACCAACATTACACTCTACACTTCACCAACATTACACATTATACTTCACCAACATTACACACTACACTTCACTAACATTACACACTACAGTTCACCAACATTACACACTACACTTCACCATCATTACACTCTACACTTCACCAACATTACACATTATACTTTACCAACATTACACACTACACTTCACCATCATTACACACTACACTTCACCAACATTACACATTATACTTCACCAACATTACACATTATACTTCACCATCATTACACATTATACTTCACCAACATTACACATTATACTTCACCATCATTACACACTACACTTCACTAACATTACACACTACAGTTCACCAACATTACACACTACACTTCACCATTCATTACACTCTACACTTCACCAACATTACACATTATACTTCACCATCATTACACACTACACTTCACCAACATTATACATTATACTTCACCAACATTACACATTATAATTCACCAACATTACACATTATAATTCACCATCATTACACACTACACTTCACCAACATTATACACTACACTTCACCATCATTACACACTACACTTCACCAACATTACACATTATACTTCACCAACATTACACACTATAATTCACCAACATTACACACTACACTTCACCATTATTACACACTACACTTCACCAAACCATGAACGTTGGGAAGACGCGCTTAAGGGCAAAATGAGGGGAAACTACATAGCCCCGCTCCCCCCCTTAGAATGAATAAAAAATTTTACAGGCTGTATTTGAGGGATATTGAAGACTTTGTTAATTCTAAAACATTTTATATTTGCTTTATTTAGTTTGTCATGTTGCGGATATAATTTTACAGTTGTAAATTCCAATTAAATAATATAAAATATCATTTTATCAACTTCTGTCCATTTAAAAAAAAAGAAATAAAGAAATTTTTTTAAATATGAAAAGTTTTTTAGAATTCATTGTATACAAATTTCATACTTGGACAAATCAGAATAAATTCTTTTAAATAATAAAATTGATCGAATTTTACAATACAGTCCTTAAAAAACAAAGAATTTCATTTTGAGGTGAATATTTCAAAACTTAGGAACGGGACTGCATTACAATAAAAGTAAATACTATAAAAATGATAAATATGAAAAAAAAGTTTTGGGCAAATGTTTTTTCGGTATAATGAAAGTAAGTCTTTTTTTATCAGAATATCCATTTAAAAGCTGCATGCAATTAATGTTTGTAATTCAACTATTTCAATTCACTGCTGCAATTTCGGATATTTGGTGTAATAGATCAATTTAAAATTTAGAGACTTAAATCAAGGTCCCCAAGTCTTTTATTTAATAAAGAATCCGCAAATCTATCTTCAGTGTATCCGAAAGAAAATAAAACACATGTAGAATCTCCTAAATCAATGATACATCTTTAGAGGAAAAAATTTAGCGGTAGCGGTTAATAGATCGGTTGAGATCTTATAGTCAAGACTCTATACGACGTAGTTCAGTATAAAAAATGCGACTTTTTTGTGTCTTTATTTAAAAATTGATTCCACATCTGAAATCATAATATCTTTAGAAATAAATTTTTTTCTCACCGATGGTTTTTACGTTTTTACATATATTTGTTTAACTTTTATAGTTGAAGACACAAAAAAGTTAAATAAAAAGTTGCAATTTCAGCGGTTTAAACAAAATAGGATTATAAATATTTGAGTTTGATTTAAAACGTTAAATTTATTTTTAAAACCCATTTTTCTTCTTATTCTAAACACTACCAGTATATAAGCTCTTTGTCTCAAGTCTCAACCGCTCGTTCAACAGCTACCGATGTTTTTTTTTTCTCCAAAGAATATATCATTGCCCCAATATCTGGAATCATATATTTTAAAAGCAGAATAATAAATATCATGAATTTAATTTTAATTATTCGAAGGAACTTATAAGTGTCAATGAATTGATAAGACTTGAACCAACCCTAGGTCATATATTGATAAGGGTTCAATCGTTCTCCAGGGTTGACATTTGTAGGATCATAATTATTTTAAAAAAATTGCTAAAATAATTGTTTAGATAATCAAATATGTTCAGTACGAAAATTTAAAAGGATGTTTGAAAAAAATTAAAGATTAAAACTGTTGAACTCCTCTTACAAGAAAAAGAAAAATAAAGGTTTATATTTGAATTAAATATGATTGAAATATATATATTATAGAAAAATAAAGGTTTATGTTTTTAAATATGATTGAAATATATATATTATAGAAAAATAAAGGTTTATTTTTGAACTAAATATGATTGAAATATATATATTATATATATATTATAGATCAACATGAACAAACACTTTATGTGATTAGGGAAAAGCCAGGTTAATAGTTAAATTTTTCAGAAATGCTTTTAATCAATTTAATCAGTATCTTAATTCTATTAATTCAAAGGAAATGAGTTTTTGCCACATATTCAAATGTTAAAATCCCTATATCTGTGCAACCTGATGGTGTGTAACCTGATGGAGTAACAGAATTCATGTTATGAAATATCTAAGGAACATGACGTCATTGGGTTGCGAAGATACAAAAGATTAGAAAATCTTTGAAAAGACTCAATTTCTTTTTGCGCACTTCTTTAAAATGTTTTTCAATTCCACAGGCAACGCCGGGCACTTCAGCTTGCACTTAATATGGCAATAATCGGGTAGAATCCCTTTATTTACTGTAGGTTTATCAGTTTAAAGTTTTGACCTGATAACTGAATGTTAAGTATGGGAGTGTGTATGAGTAAGGATGAATTATCTCAACGGAGTAGAGAACTGGACAGAAAACTACGAAAAGATTTTGATTCCTCTGCCAGGGTTATTAAACTTCTTCTTCTAGGAACAGGTTCAATTATTTATTATTCATATTACTCACGTCAAGCCACGATGGACTAGGGTTAGTTTTAAATTTTACGCAAATTTGAAATCTTATATTTTTTTAATCTATGTTATTGATGATTAATTGAGAAGAAAAAAACTGTTTTGAATTTGTACTATGTAACCGGATAAACTTGATTTTCTCACCTGCGTATAATCAAAATTAGATGAGCTGTGACGTCACAAAATCGTGCCAGTAATTTCGCATAAAGTTAACCCTCACTGTCTAGTTTGCTGTGTAATGTATTTCTAATCTAGAATTACTGATTTTTTCCAGAGCCTCCCAATAAACATGCAGTAATTAAGTTACTTATTCTTTTCGGAATAATTTCTTCCATCTGTTCCTTATTCGCGTTCAAGGGTTTAGAATTTATCTTAATTTCATTTAAAGCCTCTCAATAAACATGAGCATTAGTTTACTCCTTATATAAGGAACAAGTTCAAACATTCTTTATTTATTCTTTATCTCGTATTACTGAATCTTACTCAGAGCATCCCAATAAACATGGGAAAAGTCTTCCTTCTATTCAATAAACACTATGCTCATTTTATAATTTGGACATTATAAAATATATGGTTTATGAGAAAATCAATTTAATCAAGATTATATTTCTGATTACATCATTTTTAATGATTCTTGTTCTATGAAAGAATATAGCATTAAAATCATCAAGTACGTCCAAATAAAAAAAGTACCTTCTCAATATTAAATTCTCATTCTGCGTCCTAAATACCCTGTCCTCGATGTGCGTCCTCATCATTAATAAGTTAGAAAAAGTGCGCCACTATTGCAACAAAAGAATTCTAATAAATGTTTCCGGCTATTATTATTTTCGAGAATATATATACTCCATCGTATACTTGCACGTGCGCAAAAAGTAAAAAAAGATCAAATGCCAAATGATCAAATACCGAATTATACAGTACACAGTCACACGCAGTACATTTTAATTAGGTCTACAAGCTAGAAATGTAAACAAATCTGGGTAACATTACACCAACTGATCGTACTGCATTGTACTGTATCTCAAAACCGGTTAAATTTCATAGAGAGAGAAAGAGAGAGAAAGAGAGAGAAAGAGAGAGAAAGAGAGATAAAGAAAGAGAAAAAAGAGAGAAAGAGAGAGAAAGAGAGAGAAAGAGAGAGAAAGAGAGAGAAAGAGAGAAAAAGAGAGAAAAAGAGAGAGAAAGAGAGAGAAAGAGAGAGAAAGAGAGAGAAAGAGAGAGAAAGAGAGAGAAAGAGAGAGAGAAAGAGAGAGAAAGAAACAGAGAGAAAAAGAGAGAAAAGGGTTTTAAAATGTTTTCTAATTAATATTTTTACAGTTTATAAAAGTTTTCAGAAAAGTAAGTTGCTGCCCCAACTGTTTAGCGTACACTTTTTTGATAATTTCAAGAGTTTTGATCATTTGACTTTTGATCTTTTATTATTACTCCGCACGTGCCTGTATGATTGAAGTCTTGTTTTAAATCATAACTCCTCTGATTAAAGAGATATTTAAAGAAAATAATGGTTCGAATTTCTAATATGTGACCGGATAATTTTGCTTCTGTCATAATTGTGTGTAAAATCAAAACTAGAGAAGCTACGAGGTCACAAAGTCCAACCAGAGATGTCGCGTAAAATTTACCTTCTCCTCCTGGTCTAGTTTGCTGTGACTCCCCTATTTCTAGATTATCATATTTTTAAAACAAAGCTTTGAACTTTTCCTAGAATGAATGCAAACTGTTTAAAATTTCTTTCTAAATATTTTTGCAATGTTTTTACTTAAAGTTGAGTGTTTTAAGGACTTTGTCAACATCTTCCATAATCATTGAATTTTTGTCTTTTTAAATGTAATCTTAGTAAAAAAATCTGTTAACGATATATTTAGTTCTAATGAAAAATATTTAGATTTTAAAAAGATTTTTTGTCTTTAACCTCAAAACTATTGATTTTATTAAGCTCAAGCAGTCGAGATTTTACATGAGGGACTTTTCTTGTGATTCTAGTTGACCCGCCATTTGGAGAGCTAGAGACATTCAAAAGGAATTGAGTTTTTGCCACAAGCTCAAATTTTCTAATCGCTCTATCTTTGCAACTTGACGGTGTAAACCTTTGATATTTCAAACACAGACTATTTAATCTCAGAATGTATAGATTGAAATATTAGAGGTCTACAACACCAAGATGCAAAGATATAAGGATTAGAAATCAGAGCTTGTGGTAAAAACTCAATTCCTTTACAACTAAACTATTTAAACCTCTATCGATATCCTAGTTTTTCTGTAGTCTAATAATTATAAAAAAAATTCCTCTACAAAGGAAAGGAGTTTTTGTCGCAAACTCTATATTTGGAATACCTATATCTTTAGAACTCGATGTCGTAGACCATAGATGAAATCTGTTAGATTACATATCCTAAGTTTGAAATATTAAAGGTTTACATCATTATGTTGCAAAGATATAAGTATTACAAAATTTAAGTTTGTGGCAAAAACTCAATTTCTTTGTATGAACCTTGTATAAAGAGAAAAAGTGAAATGTAGATTTGTTTTTATATTTCTTATTTCTGTTTAGGAGAGAGTGGAAAATCAACAATTGTCAAACAAATGAAAATTCTTCATCCCTCAGGAGAAAATGAAAAAGGTGAAACCCCGGTCCCAGTGCCCTTTGTAATCCTGTCAAGCTCAACAACTGGAAAATAATTAATATTATGCAAAACAAAATGTGCACGCACGCTCACTAGCAAAATCCGAAAATGATTTAGCAAATTACTTTTTTAAAATTGAAACTAAAACAAGTACATTACAGTTTTAAAACTGTAGATCAAATAATCAAATTTAAAATATTCAAGTTTTACACCATTAGGTTGAAAAGATATAGGAATTATAAAAAATTGAGTGCGAGGCACTTTCAGATCAAAAATTAATACTTTTCTTTTTAATTTTTTAACATCGTAGAAAAAATAATTAAAGTCTCCGTTAACCAATATCAAAGTGCGTAAAAATTACAGTTCTATTTTGATAACATTGATCAAAGTTTTAAATATAAATATCTAGAATTATAAAGATATTTCTAAACTAGAAATCTGAAATTTTCAACTTATATATTTAAAAATTTCCTGAAACTAAAACTCATTTAATACTTTTGAAAATTTAGATTCATCCCTCAGGGGTTTTAAGAAATATCAGATTAATCCTAGTTCAGGGTTTTATCTCCAACCCTTTAATTTATCTTCATCTTGGGACAGTCTGAGTAGTCTGGGGGAGAAACTTAATAATTACACTTTGAAAACATTCTTACGACAAGTTAAACTCAAATATATATATTCAAAAATTTCAATCTAACGTGGCAAAAAAATTGAAAAAAAAATTTCATTTTTTTGCCACCCATGAGTGTCCACACAAAAAAATCAGCCCAATCGGTCCAGCCCTTTGGCCGGCTATACGCACATCTGAATGTCTTGTTTTTTATATAGATATTTTGTCGATTTTTCATAAGATTATTGTAAATATAAAAACAACCAATTTCTGCAGTAAAAATCAGAAAAGCCTGGAATAGGATGACTACTAATAGGTTGAAGGTATATGACAGACCAATTCACATAAAACACTGTAATTTTACAATGTAAACAGACCTATTGCACTTGAAAAGTGATCTCTAATAAGTGAAATTGTTTTATTCGTAACAACATCAAATATAAGCTTTTAATGCTTTAATGCCGTCTTCCTATTCCAAAGTTATCTCGTTCTCACTCTAATATGTTTCTAAATGTACAGTAAACTATTGGTAGGCCTGGGGGAAATGGAACGAAAGAAACAAACGAAGACAATTGTTGATAATATTTTTGATTCTATAGAGGCTCTCTTAAAGGCACAGGAAAGGTAACTCACGTCAAACTAGAGAAAATTTCAGATTTTACGCTTTTATGTTGAAATTTGAAGAAGTATTGAGATGAACAAACTTTTTTAAAATTCTAATATGCCACCAAATTAATTTGCTTTTACATATTTGTGCGTAACATTAAAACTAGAGGAGCTACGAGGTCCCAAAGTCGTGCTAATAATTTCGCACAAATTTGACTATCTCGTTCTGTCTAGTTCAGTGTGAACGCTAACTATACAGGGTATACCCAAAAAGGTTCTATCGTGGCCAAATTTAAAATCTTAATGATTTCAAAATTGTACTTTCAAAAATTTCTAATTCTAAAAAGTGATATTTCAAGTTAGTATTGAAATTAAAAAATAATTATTTTCCACAAACGAGATTCTATTTGAGAAAAAATTAAATTTCAGAAACATTTTTGAGCAATAATACAGTGAAACCCTTAATAACGAATACAACGAAAGAATTCATCAAATGTCGTATTCTTCACTTTCTGATAATTGAATGTTGCAGATATTTAGTTTTTTAATGAAATGATTATATGGAACTCTTTAAAAATGTTCCCGCATATTCATGGCTATCTATTTATTTTCGCAAATACTGAAATTTACATAATATAGTATAAAACTCATTGAAAAATTATGAAGACGACATTTGCTAAATTCTTCCGATGTATTCGTTATTAAGGGTTTCACTGTATTATCTTAGATTTATCGCTGATTCTAAAAAGTGGGTTTAACTTTGTTTTCTTTGTCAATCAAGAGAGCAATCCCTTAAATCAGATGTTAAAAGTAATAAATATCAAAGAGTTAAGAATTCTCGAAAATAGATATTTAAGAATAGATCAAAGCACTAGAAGTTAGAACCTATTAGAATTACAAGTAGGGGGGAAAGATTTCTCTATTTCTCCTCAAATAAAGAAAATGTTCACATAAAACCTGCAAGAATCCAATGCTTTCAAATCTTTTCTATTTAGATTTGAGTATGAAATTGCTTCAAAAAAGATAAAGGAACCCATTTAATTGAATTTATAATACCAAGATGATATAACATTATTTTTATTGTTAATCTCATGGTTTCATAAAAAGAAAATAAAATAACTCAGCAAGAAAATATTATTATAAAGATAAAAATAATTTAAAAATATTTTTATCAAAAGGAATAAACATAACTTTTTCAATGAATCTGGCTAATGATCACCTCATCCATAATTAGTTTGTAAATAGTTGAAGAGTACGTAAATGAATAAATTGGGTTTAAAGGATGAGGTTTTGAAGTATATCAGTGAACGAGATGAGAGTTCAGGATCTGTACTAGATCCTGATATTGGAGCTAAAATACAAGAGCTCTGGATGGATCCAGGGATAAAGAAAACTCTGGAGAGAAGATCAGAGTTTCAGGTATAATATGGATAGTGTAGTAGATTGATTTAGCATCATGTACATACTAGAGTAGATTGGTTTAGTATCATGTACATACTAGAGTAGATTGTTTAGTATCATGTAGATACTAGAGTAGATTGGTTTAATATCATGTAGATTCTAGAGTAGATTGGTTTAGTATCATGTAGATACTAGATCAGATTGGTTTAGGATCATGTACATACTAGAGAAGATTGGGTTAGGATCATGTACATACTAGATTAGATTGGTTTAGTATCATGTAGATATTAGAGTAGATTGGTTTAGTATCATGTAAATACTAGAGTAGATTGGTTTAGTATCATGTAGATACTAGAGTAGATTGGTTTAGTATCATGTAGATTCTAGAGTAGATTGGTTTAGTATCATGTAGATACTAGAGTAGATTGGTTTAATATCATGTAGATTCTAGAGTAGATTGGTTTAGTATCATGTAGATACTAGATCAGATTGGTTTAGGATCATGTACATACTAGAGAAGATTGGGTTAGGATCATGTACATACTAGATTAGATTGGTTTAGTATCATGTAGATATTAGAGTAGATTGGTTTAGTATCATGTAAATTCTAGAGTATATTGGTTTAGTATCATGTAGATACTAGAGTAGATTGGTTTGGTCTTATGTAGATACTAGAGTAGATTGGTTTAGTATCATGTAGATACTAGAGTAGATTGGTTTGGTATCATGTAGATACTAGAGCAGATTGGTTTGGTATCATATGGATACTAGAGAGGATTGGTTTAGTATCATGTAGCTACTAAAGTAGATTGGTGTAGTATCATGTAGATACAAGAGTAGATTGGTTTAATATCATGTAGATTCTAGAATGGATTGGTTTAGTATCATGTAGATACTAGATCAGATTGGTTTAGGATCATGTAAATACTAGAGAAGATTGGTTTAGGATCATGTACATACTAGATTAGATTGGTTTAGTATCATGTAGATATTAGAGTAGATTGGTTTAGTATCATGTAAATTCTAGAGTATATTGGTTTAGTATCATGTATATACTAGAGTAGATTGGTTTGGTATTATGTAGATACTAGAGTAGATTGGTTTAGTATCATGTAGATACTAGAGTAGATTGGTTTGGTATCATGTAGATACTAGAGCAGATTGGTTTGGTATCATATGGATACTAGAGAGGATTGGTTTAGTATCATGTAGCTACTAAAGTAGATTGGTGCAGTATCATGTAGATACTAGAGTAGATTGGTTTAGTATCATATAGATACTAGAGTAGATTGGTTTAGTATCGTGTAGATACTAGTGTAGATTGGTTTATCATGTAAATACAAGAGTAGATTGGTTTAGTATCATGTAGATACTAGAGTAGATTGGTTTAGTATCAAGTATAGATACTAGAGTATATTGGTTTAGTATCATGTAAATTCTAGAGAATAGATTGGTTTAGTTTCATGTAGATACTAAAGTAGATTGGTTTGGTATCATGTAAATACTAGAGTAGATTGGTTTGGTATCGTATGGATACTAGAGAGGATTGGTTTAGTATCATGTAGCTACTGGAGTAGATTGGTGTAGTATCATGTAGATACTAGAGTAGATTGGTGTAGTATCATGTAGATATTAGAGTAGATTGGTTTAGTATCATAGAAATACTAGAGTAGATTTGTTTAGTATCGTGTAGATACTAGTGTAGATTGGTTTATTATCATGTAAATACTAGAGTAGATTGGTTTTGTATCAAGTAGATACTAGAGTAGATTGGTTTAGTATCATGTAGATACTAGAGTAGATTGGTTTAGTATCATGTATAGATACTAGAGTATATTGGTTTAGTATCATGTAAATTCTAGAGTAGATTGGTTTAGTATCATGTAGATACTAGAGTAAATTGGTTTGGTATCATATAGATACTAGAGAGGATTGGTTTAGTATTATGTAGCTACTAGAGTAGATTGGTGTAGTATCATGTAGATACTAGAGTAGATTGGTTTAGTATCGTGTAGATACTAGTGTAGATTGGTTTATTATCATGTAACTACTAGAGTAGATTGGTTATGTATCAAGTAGATACTAGAGTAGATTGGTTTAGTATCATGTAGATACTAGATTATATTGGTTTAGAATCATGTAGATACTAGAGTAGATTGGTTTAGTATTATGTAGATAATAGAGTAGTTTGGTTTAGTATTATATAGACACTAGACTAGAATGGTTTATTATTATGTAGATACTAGAGTAGATTGGTTTAGTATCATGTAGATAATAGAGTAGATTGATTTAGTATCATGTAGATACTAGACTAGATTGGTTTAGTATCATGTAGATACTAGAGTAGAGTGGTTTAGTATCACGTAGATACTAGAGTAAATTGGTTTGGTATCATGTAGAGACTAGACTAGATTGGTTAAGTATCATGTAGATACTAGAGTAGATTGGTCTAGTATCACGTAGATACTAGATTAGATTGGTTTAGTTTTATGTAGATACTAGACTAGATTGGTTTAGTATCATGTAGATACTAGAGTAGATTGGTTTAGTATAATGTAGATTCTAGAGTAGATTGGTTTAGTATCATGTAGATACTAGAGTAGATTGGTTTAGTATTATAAAGATTCTAAAGTAGATTGGTACTATAGAGCAGACTGAGCTGAAAACTTTAGAATTGGATACTAATCCCGACCACTTAATCTGAATATCCACTGTGGAAACTTATTATTTTCATAATCCTCTCTTTTGGTACACTCTGAAATTGGTAGAATTTTAATGGATAAAGATTAAAATAATCTTAAGATTAAGAAAAAGAGGAGATATAGTGATCTTGGTTTCCACAATTCTAATAATTTCAGGTCGAGCTGGAAACTTTAGAATGGAATATTCTTAATCCCGATCTGTTAATTAATCTGGAGATTAAGAATAATTATTTAATTTGGAGATTAAGAAAAAGAGGAGATAAAGAAGCATTAATTTCTCGATATCCAACATTCTACAGTTTTCAACTCTGGTTATAAAGAAACCAGATTTACTGAAAAGCGAGCAGTAGTTAAACTGTGCAAACGTAGTTGAACCACGGTTCCAGGATACCAAGGTTTTAGGTTCAGTAGAGAGTATTTTTAATCTAAATTGGTGTAGAAGGATTAGACTAATATAATTTTAAAAAAGAAAGAAAGAATTTTATATTGTGACTTGTGAGGAATAAAAGGAATACTTTTTTTCTTAAAAATCAAACAATTGTCTATATCCCTAAAAATCAGGCAATGAGAATAGCAACAAGGCACTGTCGACCTGATCCCGAGATTTGCATACCTGATTCACAATAGTACCCTAAACAGCTGAACAGAATACATTTCCAGAATAATTAATGTAGTTAAAAAAATCCCTTCCCCCCCCCTCATTCATAATATTAACAAGAACTAGACTAAAAATTCGCACTAAATCACCAAACTCAAAATAGCTGACTACCTAGAATTTAGATTCACTCAAGTGTCCAAAGTAGTGAACGATCCCTTCAAAGATCGACCTAATTTTGTAATATTATCTAGTTGTTGGATTCTGCTGGATATTTCCTGGATAATATTCCTCGGATTAGTTCTCCGGACTATATACCTACAGAAGCAGATGTACTAAGAGCCAGGACAATAACTACAGGGATAATATCCGTCCCGTTCCAGGTATATCAGGGGGCAACACCCCACTCCCCCTCCCACCACCATCTCATATCTCTATTCATCTTAGAACCCTGAGGCCTTAAATAGTCGCATTTTACAAACAATCACTAAAAGAATTGTTTTGAATTAAAGAAAAAATTGGGTGTTGAGGCTTACTGTACAATTGACGTGTATCATGTTCATTGGACTCATAGATTAATAACAATACAGATAGAACACTAGAAGTCGTTGTTTCAAGATTGAGGGGGTTTTCGTTCACAATAACCCTGAGGCAGAAGCCCAAAGAAGTTACGCACATGCTCTCTCTCTGTCTTGTCATTCAACTCGGCATGCGCGAAACTCATTTGTGCCTCTGCGTTAGGACTATTGTGAACGAAAAACCCTTAAAATTTTAGAGACGACATGTAGTGTATTGTCTGTATTGTTATTAATCTATGAGTGGAATATTCAAAATAAACACCCATATTCCACAGTGTAGGTATAATGTTTTACAATTCTTCATTACAGGGGAGCCAATAGGTCTGCAATAAATATAGAAGGGAATATTACATTGCCAAGGGAAGCCAAGGCAATATAACATTCCCTCCGATCTTTATTGCATATCTGTTGCCTCAGAAGAGATATGTGATTTCTTCAACTTTTAAACAAATTTTTGGAGATTTTTCCAACATTTTAATTTACAACAAAATCTACCTTTTTCAGGTTATAAAAACTGTAAAATCTATTTAGTTTTGTAACATATATTTTTGAGTTCAGAAATCAAATCTATTTTATGTTTTCGGAGTTCTAAACACGCAACTTCTTGGCTGAAAAATTCTCAATTAATTAGATTGCATCCTTAGGGTTGCAATCTAACATTACAACCCTGGTTTCAGGGTTGCAATGTAAATATCAGGGATTCAATAGTGTCATAATTTTGTTAAAAAGTTGGAAATATATATTTTAGTTAAAGGGCCGGTTTACTGAAGAATATTGGTTGAAGAAAACCAATATTTAAATTTGACGAGAAAGCTGTCAATAATAAGAAGTATCGTGTTTATTGTCAGCAGTAGTAGTGTCCATTATTCTAATATTGGCATGCAATTATATAATCAACAATACTTAAGCCTCGCAGTTATGCAAAAATGTTTTATTAATCCCAAGGAAATTGTGATAAGGAAGTTTCGAAGGAATTCGAACCAAACCAAACCTAATAATATACACATTCCTAAAATGAAAAGAAAATTATTATTTGAGATCGAAGTGTGTTTAAATTATTAAAATGTGGTCTGTGTTCCTAGCATCTTAAATAATTGGCTCTATGAATAATAAAGAAATGAGAAAAGGTATTTTTGCAACTGTATTACCTACAAAGGATGAGACTTTAATGATTACCTAACGCTCTTTTTAACAATCTGGGGGCTGAACTTAGGCTTATGCCTTGAGTGAAGTTTTTTTAGGGAAATATAAAATAATTTACCAACGAAGAAACCGGTTTACAGGGGTAGGGAACCGTGCATATAAAGAAAAATATTAACTAAATTCTGTACAGTCGTCTCTGAAGTCTCATCCTTTGTGGATAACCCTGCATGTACAACAAGTTCAGTATTCGCAGGGATGGGCTCAGGGGGAAGAATAGTTCTCTACCTGTTTGCTCAGTTAGCTGTACTGTACGAACTGTACACTTACAACTGTTTACTAATAATGATATATTATATATGGTTAGGCCAGAATCTCCTTATAATTAACAAATATGCAGTACGCTCTCGGTATAGTTTATGGCCTGTACAATTAGTAAAGGATTAGCGTATATCATCACTCTATACACTATAACCTCGTTGGATGGGATCAAAATATGTATAAGATTTTCTAACCCATTGTTAAACTTGAAGCATTGGCAGAAATCAACCAATTTCACAGTACACTGTTGAGCTTAAACCACATTTAAATTTCTACCTCTCTCTGATTTGTAACAAAATAAAATTACAACATGTATAACTTCATTATCAATATACAAATTGTTTTAGCATTTAATTAATTTTAATTTGAATTCCGCGTTTAGTACAGGTGTCATTTAAAGGGCCTTTAAAGGATCTGTAATATTAAAGAAATCCTTGTTTTTCTCCTTGAAAAGTGTTTAACTCTGACAATTCCATCCATGATTTCTTCAGCAGAAAATGAAAGCTTTTAACTTTTAATAAGAAAAAAATTAACTAATTTTTTTTCTTTTTTATTGAAAATTAAATACTTGTATTTCTTTCAATCTTGATCAGACGAAGCTTTCAATGTTACCATTGTGGATCCAAGTCTGCAGATGAAATTGCACCTGGTGTTTTTTAACTCTCAAGTTTCATAATATTTAATCTATATTTTTACTTTTATAATGTTTAGGTTAATAAAGACAAGTTTGAACTAGGTCGAGGGTTTTGATTAAATTTTTTTTCTATTTTTATTGAAGTTTTTAACTTTTGACTCCCCCCCCTTTTTCATCTTTAATTATCCACTAAACAATTAAATCTTAAAGAACTAAATTTTCTACTTTTCATATAACCCTAACATCTAACAATGCAAAAAATCTATAAAATCCGTTATATTCTTACTCTAACTCTAATAAACCTGACCCTGCTCGTATAGTTGATGTAGGAGGGCAGAGGTCGGAGAGAAGAAAATGGATTCATTGTTTTGATCAGGTTACAGCAGGTACAAACTTAGTCTTGGACATTACTTATATTTATAACAATTCCTACGTCGTTATCTAAATTGGGTCTTTGTTAAAAGCTCCAAGTTTCTAATCCCTTTATCTCTGCAACCGGATGGTGTAAACCTTTGATATTTTAAATATCATTTGACCTCAAAGAATTCAAAGTTTGAAATATCAAAGGTATACGACATTGGGTTGCAAAGATATAATGGCAAAGACTCAATTCCTTTCTAGAGGCTTATCAAAAATCTAAGAGGGTAAAAACTTGAATGCTCCTAAAGTTCCAAAATATGCTTAAACTTTTTTCTAATTATTTGTTAATGAAGCCTTGCTTTGGTCTGAGCCAGAGCAAAATACGTAAAATGTAAAAAATGTAAAAACTTTAAATGTTAAAATTATGAATAAAAAAGGATGCCCATTGCCCAGTATAATACATATATTCCTTACATTCAATGAATTTATAATAAAAAATATAAGAATATGTTTTTGGGCACTAAACATTTTACAACGTGACAACGATTGTAAACAAAGGTCGTACTGGTCAGGTCAGGTATATAAACTAACTGTTGTTTATTTACTGCACAATTAATATGTCAATGTAAAATGTTTATAAACTCTATCCCCCTTCACTTTATTATAAATCCCTTGAACTGAAAACTCTCGTATCGGATACCCCCTGATTGCTAAATCTCTGCATCCGTTGTCGACATTTTTGATTTTCTGCTTAATCCTCACTCTTTTGGATATCCCTGCTGTCTTCGAACCAATAAGCGTTGATTGCACGCAACAAAAAAATAATTTCTCGGCTTCTGATTTGCTGTTCGGTTTCTACAATCGTCACCTTATTGGTTGCAGTTTAGACCATTTTCTGGATATTAACGTAAAATAAAAATATTAATAAAAAGAGGTGATAAAGCACTGCTTGATATCGACGATTCTTAAATATTTACTTCGTTTAGATTACAGCAGGTAGAGAAATGAACAGGATTAACTGAAATAAACCAGTTTTTAAAATTTCAGTTCTGTTTATTATTGCATTGAGTGAATATGACCAGGTGCTCTATGAGGATGACTCTACAAACAGAATGCTGGTAAGAGAATATTGGAGAGGGGGGGGGGTACCCTTTACCCCCTTAGTTTTAACCATTTAAGCAAAATGTTATTAAAAAAAAGATAACAATTGTTAAAAATAAGATATGAAAAATTATTAAATTACAGTCAATGTCACATAAAAGAATATATAGCAAGATCACATGAAATGTCGTCTTTAAATTTATAAAAAAATTTATGAAATCTCAGTAATGCTTCATCACTGTTCTGCACAAAAAGAAAGAAGCTTCAAAGGGTTAAACACGATTTATGAAAATATATCCAAATATCATTGTAGAGTTTTAAGAAACTGCTTTTTATTTTAAATTCTAGGTAAATTAATAGCCCTGAAATATGAAGGACATCTTTTTTTCGCGGCATTTTATCTTAAATATGTTGAGAATACGACATTGTAAAAACTCTTGCTATATATTCGTATATCTGGGATTCACTGTACAAAAATAGTAATTACTTGTTTAATTCTAAACTGAATTGATACTTTTTAATGTTTTTTTTTCCCGACGGTAACTGCATAATGAAAACATCGGCAAGTGTTTTTATATTGCTAATGTCTAAAATTGTGTTAAAATGATTACACTGTCATTAGAAATAAAGGCCATAAATTACACTTCCCATAGAAATCTAACTATTTCTTTAAATGAGCCAAATTTCTCACGAAAATTCCCAACTGTAGTTAACAACAAGGTTATAATGCAAGGAAAGTTAATTGCAGTTCCGTATGCTCTGCGTACATATTGAAACCAGTTCTCTCTTGGCGGTATTTGTTCGTTTAGTATCCGAGGAGGTTAAAAGAATTACATTTTGATAATTTTGATAATTCACATAATAGTTTCCTGTGACCAGAATATTTCATTGATTTTTCTATGTGAAAGATGGATCCCATGTCAGGCTTTGACATCCGTCTTGTGTTTACATTACCAGCCAGAGACACTATACTGCAGTACAAAAGATCCGTACACCTCTGAAATAACTTTCCTAGCATTATAACCTTGGTTAACAAAATGGTTGAAATCAGAAAAGTTGAGTTTCATATTTTCTCAATGGAGGACTCGGCAGTGACCCTCGAAACTATAATTATGGAAAACATATTATTGCAAAAGAAAACGAGCCACAAAAATGTCACAAAGTAAATATTTTGAGGTCTGCATATCAAAACGTTTTTTTATGCCATAAACCCAATTTAGTTTGATAAAAATTCTCTTTGCAGTAAATTCAGTTCCCCAGACTACTTTTTACCTAAAATTCAATTATTGTTCAAAATTGTCAACTTTCAACTTTTAAATTCAATTTATATAAACATAGATTAGAGAGAATAAGTAAACACATTTTTACATAGCCGTACCAACATGCATAAAGGTATAGCCGTACCAACATGCAGCAAGGTATAGCCGTACCAACATACATCAAGGAATAGCCGTACCAACATGCAGCAAGGTATAGCCGTACCAACATGCATCAAGGTATAGCCGTACCAACATGCATCAAGGTATAGCCGTACCAACATGCATCAAGGTATAGCCGTACCAACATGCATCAAGGTATAGCCGTACCAACATGCATCAAGGTATAGCCGTACCAACATGCATCAAGGTATAGACGTACCAACATACATCAAGGTATAGCCGTACCAACATGCAGTTCAAATAAATGGGTTTTATGTAAAAACATCGATCATTATAATGTACAACGTACTGTAAATTTTACGGAATATTGTGTAACCCAATATTTATTACAGGAACTATAGACAGAATTTAACTTTTGTATTCAAATATACTTGGAACAATAGAATAGATAACAACTGTTTACAATGCATGATTTTTCTTTTTATAGAATTGAATAAAAAATTTGGCTTAAATTGAAAAAATGAAAATTTTAACGTAACAATTTTTCCCAATTTTTCTTTTATTTTTCAGATTTAGAGGATTAAACTTCAAATAAAACTTTTTTCCTGGGTTCACTTGGTATCACTTTTTCTTATTATTATGAACACTTGCGACAAACTCTGATTTGCTAATCAATTTTCCTTGAAAATAGATGAGATAAACCTTGGATTTTAAAAACTATTTAAAGAAATACGATTTAGAAAAAATGAAGTTAGTGGGGAGTGGTCAGTTCCTTTATAGTTTTATCTTGAACATTTTTTTATGGTTCACCCTGGATATTTAACATCCAATATGTAAATGGAGTTTTGACCTTAGCAAACGGAGAAAAGATATAAATAAAAAATCATCAAAAACAGATTTTTATAATATTACACAAAAAGATAATCTAATGCATATATTTTATTTAAAAATATTAAACATATTTATATTATATATATAGGATAATAATGTTGTTTAGACAATAGAATTGAGTCTTTGTCACAAACTTTGATTTTCTATAAATAACTATATCTTTGCAACTCAAGGTCGTAGAACCTAGATATTTAAAACTATGAATTTTTTTATATAAAATAATCTAACTAGGAAATATCAAAGGTTTACTGTATCAGGGTGCAAAGATATATATAAGAATCAGACAACTTTATTTTCTGGCAACAACATTTAGTAGAGTTTCACCTATAGAAAAATCCATATAGAAAAGGTGTATCCCTATAGAAAGGGTGTATCCCTATAGAAAGGGTGTATCCCTATAGAAAAGGTGTAACCCTATAGAAAAGGTGTATCCCTATAGAAAAGGTGTATCCCTATAGAAAAGGTGTATGTATCCCCATAGAAAAGGTGTATCCCTATAGAAAAGGTGTATCCCTATAGAAAAGGTGCATCCCTATAGAAAGGGTGTATCCTATTTCGAGTATAATGAGTGAAATTGATACTTATGTCAATTATGTTTACTAAAAAATCAAGTTGCCGAAGTGAGTTAGCGGTAATTTATTACGAATAAAATTAGTTGTAATCAAGGATGTAAGGCAAGGAAAGTCATTTAAGAAGTGTACACATCTTTAGTACTGCAGTGTACTGTCTCTGGGCGCTAATGTAAACACAAGACGGATGTCGAAGCCTGACATGGGATCCATCATTCACATAAAAAATCAATGAAATATTCTGGTCATAGGAAATTATTATGTGAATTATCAAAATTATAAAAATTTAATGCTTTTAACCTCCTCGGATACTAAACGAACACTGATGCATCTATTATTGTTTACAAATTCCACCCAAAGAGAACTGGTTTCAATATGTACACAGAGTATACACGACCGCAATTGACTTTCCTTGCCTTACATTCTTGGTTGTAATGATGTAAAGGAACCCATAATTCGTTTTGTGCTAAAATATTTACAAAATTACATTCGGACACGAAAATCTTTCCGTGCTTTGTTCTATTCATCTTTACCTACAGTGAGAACCAGAATCTGTGGAATAGGAAGACGACATTACATCAATGATTAAGTATATTTGATGTTGTTACAAAGCAAATAGTAATACCAGAAGTTTTTCTGTTTACACTGCACAATTGCTTTGTTTAATGTTCAATGGACTATTTAAAATCATAAATTTAGTTTAAAAGTCGTCTTCCTTTTCCAAAGTTTTCTGGATATTACTGTATATCTGGAATCTGTTTCTACAAGACGGTTCTTTTGACGAATATTTTGGCGTGTGTTGAACAATTTCTATGTTTTGACTTTTCATGTTGTTTGAATGTCCTTTTATGAGATGTTTCCAAATACATAAACATTGTTAGACCCAAGAGAGGTTAAATTTTAAATTTGACTGCTTAGATATCCAGTATTCTCTTAACAAGGGAGTTTAACGTGCCGTAAAAACTGAAACTTTTGTTTTCTGTATCCCCCCCCCCCCATGTACGAACACCTATCAAAGAATTTCAGACACGGCTCAAATATGAGACGCGGTTCAAACATAGTTGGTTCCACTTGAAATTGTATTCAGTGTTTCGAGATTTGTGCCGGCGCTCAATTGGAACCGGTTTTCAGCGGATAAAAAATGATAAACATTATAATTTCTAGGCTCAGGATTCTCATTGTTTAAGGAAGGAAAGAATTACTGAGTTTTTAACGCAAACTCAAATTTTCCTATCCCAATATCTTTGCAACTTGATACTTTGATACTTTGATATTTTAAACTTAAACTTTTTGATCTAACAGAATTCATAGTTTGAAATATAAGGACATCAGGTTACAAACAAATAGGGAAATTGGAGTTTGTGGCAAAAACTCATTTCCTTTTGAAACTCCAAATAAAAACAAGAACAGTTAAAAGTTTGCCAACAGTCACTCTATATATATCTTCTTTACCCTGAAGGGATTAAATTAAAATAAAAATATTTTTTTTAATAAAAAAACGTCTTGCGTTTAGAAGAAATAATATGCGGAATGATTTAGATTTTTATAAATAACATCAGTTTCACGGTATTACAAGAAAGTACAGTAAAATATTAAAAAGTTTATACGAAAGCAATGTTTTAAAAGCAATGTTAATCAATTAGAAAAATAATTACTGTATGTTCAATAAGTATTAGTATAAAGATATTGAGTTTTAAAATCCCTATATCTTGGGAACCCAATGTCGTAGACCTTAGATAATTTAAACTATGAATTCTGTTAGATATAATACTCTAAGCTTTAAATATCAAAGTTTTACACCATCAGGTGGAAAAGACAGAGATTTGTAAATTTAAGTTTGTGGAAAACACTTAACTTATTGAATAGGAGAGCCTGGATATGTTCAAACAAATGTTATCTAGTCCATTCTTCCTCAACACTCCTTTTATACTCTTCCTTAACAAGGAGGTAATATAGATAGATAGATAGATAGATAGATAGATAAATAGATAGATAAATAGATAGATAGATAGATAGCTAGATAGATAGATAGATAGATAGATAGATAGATAGATAGATAGATAGATAGATAGATTGATTGATTGATTGATTGATATATAAGATAGAAATTTGCAAAGTTAGAAAGACAAGGAATGATAGACAGACAAGATATAAACACAAACATCAACATATATATGAATAGACAGACAGATAAGACATAAGCACAGACATTAACGTAGACAGACAGATGGATAAGACATAAACACAGACATCAACATAGACAGACAGACAGAAAAATAGACAGATATATAATAGCCACCTGCCTTTAAAGACGAGGTCTGGAGTGAGTATTGAATTATGGAAATATGGAAATATAATTTGCAAGTTGGAAAACAAATTTATTTAATTAAATTCAAAAGAAATGTTTGCAAACTTAATTATTAAAATTAAATTTTGTCTTGAGTAGAAAGTGAATGTTTATTTATAATGTTGATCTCTTCTACGTGAAAACGTGTTTATTTACCGTATTATAGATGAAGATAGACTGTACTGTGTACATAAGAATGTGATTTTCTCATAATTGTGTTTAAAATTAAAACTAGAGATGCTACGAGTTCACAAAGTCGCATTATAGTAATGTTGCATAAATTTGACCTTCTCCAATTCTGTCTATAGTTCACAGTTATAATCTTAATAAGATGTTTTAACAGAACATCCTTACTTAAATTATTTTCTAAAGAACAATCTGATTCATGAATCATGATGCATAAATAGAAATCACACTTATTGTGAAAGAGGTCTTCAAGGTCTACATTAAAGGAATAGACCGGCTATGTAAGGCAGTTGAACTGAGTATGCAGTGTTGTGGACAAATTCTTTAGGATTCATTTGAGACATATAAAACATTTCCACGATGTATAATTACTAAGTTTGAGTGCAAAGCTAGTCGGGTGGGTACGTTTTCAGAATCGGTTTTTTTAAATTATTAAATAGCGATGAAGAAAAGTAAAGTAAAAATTAGATGTTTAGGAACATATTTCTCAAAAGAAAGAAATTGAGTCTTTGCCACAAACTCTGATTTTCCAATCCCTATATCTTTGGAACCCAATGTCTTAGACCTTATTTATTTCAAACAAAGTATGCTGTTAGATCAAATAATCTAAGTTTGAAATGTCAAAGGTTTACTTCATCAGGTTCTGAAGATATAGGGATTTCAAAATTAAGTTTGTGACAAAAACTCCTTTCCTTTGTCAATAAATCAATGATAGAATCAATTATTTCGTTTTCATCATTATATTGAATTTATTATTTCTACAAATTCTTCAAATGTCGTCTTTTCAATAATACTTCCAGAAAATCTGAAGAAAATCTTTGTAAATGATATGAGATTATAAAAACTAATAATTGAATAAGATTACTCTTATTTTCGATGATAAGATTGATTCTTATTTTCTCAACCTGTTCCTTTACAACTAATTAGTTTACTGTAGAGTTTTGTTCACAGTTTTTGGTCGTCGTTATTCAATAATTAAAAAAAACAATTCTTGAAACGTATCCACCCAAAAGTACGATTTCGAATTTCCGCTCAAACTCAGGATTTACAGATCTGTAAAAGTTTTATATCTCTCAAATGAATTTGTCCACAACACTGCATATTCAGTTCAACTAAACAGTTATGAAAGAGTTCAACGACTGAACAGTTTTGTTGTTTCTGGGCTCATCTAATAAACCAAGCCTCCGGGAGATTCATTTTAATTTTTAAATGTTTCTTATCTTGCAACCACCTTTTCTTAGTACATTCAAAAATATCGATTTTATTGTGTTGCTGATTTTTTGGATTGTTGGTTTTTTTAAAATAAAGTGTATGATGGCAAAATTTTAATTGCGGTTGGTCGTAAACGATGACTAGGGTTCCGAACAAAACTATCTCCCTCTGCCTATGACTTCAGCCGGTTTTATTTTTATTGGATTGAAACCAACAAACAGACAATTCCAATAATATATAGATGTAAACAGGGGCATACACAGGATTTTTTTCCAGAGGGGGATTACATTTTTTCTTTCCAGGGGGGCTTGGGATCCGTTAGGGCCTGAAAACCCCCGGGAAACCATAGATTTATCAGATCCCAGGAGGGATTGAGCACCATAGCCCCACTTGCAGTGTATTCCTGTGATGTAAATCTATGATTTCCCTTATTCTCCCCCCGGTCTATGTTGTCCGATAAAATAAAGCACTGTTCAGAATATTCCCGGAAATAAACAGGGTTGTCGAGTTTCCTGATTTGGTTTGATGTATCCGCAATCCATTCCTAGAATCAAGGATCTGGTTTGGTTTGATGTATCCGCAATCCATTCCTAGAATCAAGGATCTGGTTTGGTTTGATGTATCCGCAATCCATTCCTAGAATCAAGGATCTGATTTGGTTGATGTATCCGCAATCCATTCCTAGAATCAAGGATCTGATTTGGTTTAATGTATCCGTAATCTATTCCTAGAATCAAGGATCTGATTTGGTTTAATGTATCCGCAATCCATTCCTAGAATCAAGGATCTGATTTGGTTTAATGTATCCGTAATCTATTTCTAGAATCAAGGATCTGGTTTGGTTTGATGTATCCGCAATCCATTCCTAGAATCAAGGATCTGATTTGGTTTGATGTATCCGCAATCCATTCCTAGAATTAAGGATCTGGTTTGGTTTGATGTATCCGCAATCTATTCTATGTCTAGAATCAAGGATCTTTTTCGATTTCATTTGTTTTATGAAATGTTAACAAATACGTTTTATTCGTTTAAAACGAATTTTATAGATTAGCCTGAAGTGAGATTTTCTAGAAGAAACGGAAGAGGGGAGGGCCTGGCCTAAGCAATAATTGCTTGTTTATTGTAAAACAATGTGACAAAATAAAACAAAGAAGGGGGGGGAGCGCTGAATCCCATTTAAGGACTAATAAAGACGCTAACTGCCAATACAAACTTTAGTTAAACATAAAAAACATGCTTCATCGAGTTCCAAAAAAGTTTTTAAATAAATTTTATAGAAGTGAATGCAATGTAAAAAATAAAAGAGAGAGAGAGGGGGGGAGCGCTGAATCCCATTTTAGGACTAATAAAGACGCTACAGCCAATACAAACTATAGTTAAACATAAAAAAAACAGGTTTTACTCACTTCCAAAAAAGTTTTTAAATAAATTTTATAGAAGTGAATGCAATGTAAAAAATAAAAGAGAGAGAGAGGGGGGGAGCGATGAATCCCATTTTAGGACTAATAAAGACGCTACAGCCAATACAAACTATAGTTAAACATAAAAAAACAGGCTTTACCCACTTCCAAAAAAGTTTTAAAATAAATTTTATAGAAGTGAATGCAGTGTACAAAATAAAAGAGAGTGCATGGGGGGGAGCACTGAATCTCATTTTAGGACTAATTAACACGCTAACAGCCAATACAAACTATAGTCAAACATAAAGCAAAAAAGGGGTTTTCATGCAATCCCAAAAAGTTTATAAAACCTTTATAAAAGTAAATGCAATGTACAATAAAACTGTGCTGAGCTTGAGAATTGCAACTGTATAGTGTAAATTGTAAAGTATTAAGGTTTGTGGCTATGGCAGAAACGTTGCTAATAATATTGTAACTTTAGATTTATAGAAACTTAAAAACTACCCCCAATCAAGAAAATAAGACTTGAAACCTCATCTCCATGTTTTTGTTTCCAAAATAGTTTCGTTGTCTTTGAAGCAAAGTGCATCTAAAGTAATTCTATAAAAAATAATTCTGCATTATAGTGGTTTCTTTAAAGATAAAATTGAGTTAACCGAAATGATTTGATTTTGATTCTTTCATTTCCGAGAGTTTTTATTTCTAAGGCTCTGAGTGTGCTTCGAAAATTGTTAAAGCAAAATTGTATTATCATCAATACAAAATAAACATCATCATAAAAGCCATAAAACAGCGACAAACAGGATGAAATCGGCATTTACATCGCAATTTTGAATTGCAGAAACAGAAAAAATTGTTCAATCCTTGATCTCATAATTTTAAAGTTAGAAAGTTCTGTTAAAACAATTCATTAAAATCCCCACAAGGAATGTCGGTTGAATCCCAGTTTTAATCAATTATAAACCCACGAAAAGACCAAGAAAAATTATAAGATGTAAAAATAGAAAACGGTTGTTTTCCATCTACGACGTACAGTCTACAGACCGTACAGGTTTACCCACAAAGGATGAGACATAACAGACGACTGTACGCTATTTATATTGTCTTTAGGCGATTATATAGTCTCATCCTGTGTATATTTTAAAACTTTGATGGCTCTGAATAGTTAAACTTTTTTTTTATATGTTTAGAATATATTTCCTAAATATTTATATTTTATTTTTATATGTTTAGGATATATTTCCTAAATATTTATATTTTATTCTTATATGTTTAGGATATATTTCCTAAATATTTATATTTCATTTTTATATGTTTAGGATATATTTCCTGAATATTTATATTTTATCTTTATATGTTTAGGATATATTTCCTGAATAGTTATATTTTATTTTTATATGTTTAGAATATATTTCCTGAATCAAACTCTGATTTTCTAATCACTATATCTTTGGAACCAAATGTTGAATACCTGAGATATTTCAAACTATGAATTCTGTTGGATCAAGTAATCTGAGTTTGAAATATCAAAGGTTTACAACATCGAGTTCTAAAGATATTGTGGTTTAAATATTTGATTTTGTTCCAAAGATTCAATTCCTTTTAATTTTTTAAACATAATTAACATTTTTTTAAAGATCCGTAACCCTCCCCCCCCATAATACAATAACATCCGGGTTTTCCATTAAAGACGGCCAATGTTGGCTTATCCCGTCATTAAAGTGTTAGTTTAACGAATATGCACTTTAATCTAATCAATGTAAAATTTTTCATTTTATAAAACTTTTTATTTTGGTATTATTCTAACGTGGATCCTCTATAAGAATTTAATGATTTATGTTTCACTTAAACCGGATCCAAATAAGAATAGTAGCATCTAATTTTCCTATTTATTTAACCCCGTCTTGGATACAGGAATACGACTACAAGGGACCAAATACTGCAGAAGACGCCAAGTAAGAAAGATGCAAAAATGAAACATTTAACAATCACTAATGGCAATTCTGAATTTGAGTTTACATCTATTTCCCCATTGATCGAACCTTTGATTTTTGTTTCCTTTTTTGTATTATTCTAGATGCTATATAAGAAAAAAGTTCCTGGATCAGAACGAAAACACCAAGCGTGACATCTACACCTACTACACCACGGCCACCGACACCGACCTCGTCAAGAACGTGTTGGTCTCCGTGCAGAAAATTATCTGTGAACTCATGCTCAAACAAACAGGGTTTCGTTAAATTTTAATTTTAGTAAAAATTAAAAACTATTGGTTTCAGATTTTGAACGAGTTATATACTAAATTCTGTACATTTTAGTGCTGAATATTTCAAATAAACATTTAAATATTAATACAAAGTTGTGATTCCATCTGTAGCTTTGTTGTTTTTCTTCCTTTCAAAAATTTACATTCTCTGAATTTTCTCCGGAATTAAGAATGATAAAATTTTGCTTAGACAAAGGATTAAAGGGTACTAATGTGAGTTTTACATGCAACTCTCTAAATAGTGGGGTTTACATACAACTATCTAAATAGAGGTTCACTTGAAATTACGTTTACAGTCCCTTTAACAACAGACAGAATAGAGAAAAGAATTATGTTAATCAAGATTTATTTTGACCATAACACCATGAACGTGCATGGTTTTACATCCATTGAGAACTGTGTGTAATGTTGTATAAATATGTTGGTTTAGGGTTTACTAAAACAACATAGAAAACATATTTTTCCATGCATATCAGTAAATTTGAAGAAGAAGAAAACTTACATACACTTGTGTTAACTAATGTTTCAATCCATGCAATATTCACAATGAGCGTCAATCTGATATCCTTTCAATCATAACTATTCTTATTGAAGAGCAATGCAGGAAAACAAAAAAGTTTTGATTTTCTAAGATATAACCTAAACAATTTGCTAAAATTAGAAAACTAGAGGAACTACACAAGATGACAAAGTTGCATACATTTTACCTTCTCTTAAACTGTCTACTTTGCAGATACTGAAACATGAAAGCGTTTGATTAGGGATCATCCAACACATTTTCTTGATATCAACATCGATCATAACAGATGCAATCACAAAATAGATATCGTCATTCCTGAAAGATAAATAAGAAGCCAGGATTTAATCAGTTGCTAAAATTCGTTGAACTACGTAGAGACAGTTCAACCACGTAGCTGATTCTGCTTCAGCCAGTATCTTGATCAACCCTATCATTGCGGCGCTCTGCTTTGATGTAGAAGTTGTTTACTTCAGCTGGCTTTAAATTAGGGTAACTCAACATCTTTGAATAGCTGATTTAGAATTTGAGCCACTGAGTTATTAAGAAGAAGCTGAATCGGCGCGAAGAAGTTCTACGATCTCTCTACAATTCATTTGATTCGGTACCAGTAACCCCCCATATAATTATATGAATACGAAGTGTACTGCACTTTGGAGAAGAATGTTAACCCTATTCCCGCTGGGGTAGTGATACTCAGACACTCCAGAGCTGAAAACTTTAGAATGAGATATCCTTAATCTCGATTACTTAATCTGAGTATCCAATGGACACACTAGAAAAAGCAGAGAAAAATCAAAAACCTTTTTTTAATTAGAGAGTTCCTCCCGTTTCTGCATATAAATCTTAAATGGCGCGCAAAATTTCAAATTTATCGGCTTCATATACGCGACTCTAATTGGTTGAATTTTATACACTTTTCAGGATACAAGTACAAGATTAGGTTAGTCTCGATATTAAGAAAAAGAGAGGATCAGGCATTAATCTCGATATCCACCATTCTAAAGTTTTCAGCTCAGAACAGATTTTTACAAGCAAGGATATTTTTGGAACCTGAAGAATCTTTCTAGCGCCCTGTCATCAACAAGGCTGGGCACAGTTACGTAAACGAAACAGAGGTTTTCGAAAATTAACGGTAGAGTCCTTTAACAAACTGCAAAAACCATTAATTTTTAAATTGTTAACGAAATGGATTAGCCGTTTCAGAAAACAAATGAAATGTTGAAAGCATGAACGAGACAGATGGGGGTTTTAAAGAACTTTCGTTCTTTTTTCTGCTAAAATTGCATGGAACATGTGGCCGTAAATTCAATTTGATGAACAATTCACGATTTTTAGTATAAATATAGGAGTTGTATCAAACCGTTAATGCCATTAATACGGAAACAACCCTTCACAATTTGACAAAGGAATTGAGTCATTGCGACAAACTCGGATTCTTAAATCCTAATTTCTTTAAAACCAAATGTCGTGGACCGTAGATATTTCAAAGTATGAATTCTGGTGGATCAAACAATGTAAGTTTGAAATATGAAAGGTATGCATCAATCTGGTTGTTGAGATTTAGGTATTATAAAATTTGCATTTGTGGCAAAAACTCAATTCCTTTGTGTTAAAACGTTACTCCATAATAAAAACCGATAACGGCAGAATATCTTCCGTTAAATCTGTTAATAAAATTGAGATTGTTAACTAACGGTAAATTTGAAAAAAAAATGGAAAATATCCTTAACGAAAATAACGTTCTGTTCTTACCTTTATAGCTTACGGTTACTTGCAATTCCTTTTTAAACGGTTGGAACTAACCGTTAACAAAACGGCTTGAATAGTTGGAATTCGCTTAGCCCTAGACTCATCAATGCATTTATGTACATTTTACACATTTATTATAGAACTAGGCTTTAGGGCGCTTTGTGGATTTTCCTTTTCGAATAGGCGCATTTTTCACAAAAAAATTCTATTGATGTCTATTAGATACGCACGGACAGAAACAAAAACAGACACCCAGACAAGCAAAGTATATATAGATAGAAGGAGATAGACATTGGTACCACAGTATTGAAAATATAAAATAAGTTTTTCCAATTCCCTTGTGTAGCCTTGAAGCTATTTTCTAAACTATCAATAGAGTATTTTATTGCTATATGGACGAGTTTCAGCGTTGGTTCAATTCTATCTTTTCTCAATTTCACCAATTCTTTCAAAACTTATCAATTTCAAGAGCAGTTGAAAACCTGAGATGGATGGTAAGAACATATGTAATATCATAAAAATAACTTTATCTTTGATGTTTACATATAATTTCTTGAAACCACATTTTTCATATCTATCTTTATATTAAGCTTGTCCGTTTAGCTGATGGTTTGCAGTTTGTATCAAATAAACTTTGTTAAAATGGCTAAACCACAGCTAAAATATTCCGGCTCGCGTGGCAGCTTATAGGCTGAGGTCGAAATGAGAAATTTTGCTTATATATTGAATTAATCTTTTTTAAATCCTTCAATGAAAACACATCATTTAAAAAATCAAATTAGGAAAGGCAATTGAGTCGGAGTCTTGTCGATTGTATGTGTCACCCTGTAAAGAGAGAGCGGAGAGAACACAATAATTTCAAAAAGTTTCTAAATCATTTTTATCACTACCTGTCAATATGTAATGTAAATAGCAGGCCGTGCATAAAGAAAAAAATATATGATTATGTTAATGTATCAAACCTAATCCTTCTCAAGGCTCACCGAGTACAAACTATTCAACTATAAATAAGATCCATAGTACTTATACTTCAGGTAACAAGATGATCCAAGGTTATAGTTTAGGAGGGAACAGGAGGGAACAGGAGGGAAAAGGAGGAAACAGGAGGAAACAGGAGGAAACAGAAGGGAACAAGAGGAAAAGATGGAACATGAGGAATTAGGAGGGAAGAGGAGGGAACAGGAGGAAACAGGAGGAAACAGGAGGAAACAGAAGGGAACAGGAGGAAACGAGGGAACATGAGGAATTAGGAGGGAACAGGGTTGAACAGGAGGGAACAGGGCGAAGCAGGAAAGAGCAGGAGGGAACTGGAGATAACAGAAGGGAACAGGAGGGAACAGGAGGGAAAGGAGGGAGAAACAGGGAACAGGAGCAAACGAGGGAATAGGAGAAAATAGGTGGGAACAGGTGGGAACAGGAATGAACAGGCCTGAACAGGTGGGAACAGGACGCAATAGGAAGGTGCAGGATGGAACAGGAGGGAACAGAAGGAAACAAGAGAGAACAGGGGAAAATGGGGGAACAGGAGGAAATAGAGTGGAACAGGAGGACACAGGAGGACACAGGAGGAAACAGGAGGAAACAGGCATGAACAAGAGCGAAAGGAGGAAACAGGAGGTAACGAGAGAACATGAATGAGCATTAGGAAATGAGGGAACAGGAAGAAACAGGAGGAAACAGAAAGGAACAAGAGAAAACAGGAGGGAACATTAATGAATAGGAGGGAATAGAATGGAACAGGTTGGAACAGGAGGGAACAGGAAGAAAAAGGAGGAACAGGAAGGAAAATTAGGGAACAGGAGGGAACAGGATGGAACAGGATGGAATAGGAGGGAACAGGAGGAAACAGGAGGGAACAGTTGGTAACAGGAGGGAACAGGAGGAAACAGGAGGGAGTAATAAGTAACGTTTATATATTCTACATCTACACCCTGTCATGTATACACTGAACAGTGGACACATATGATGTATACTGTCATTATATTTTAGCATATTGTAAGCCAAGCTTTTATTTCCTTATTTTTGGCCGCATACTAAACTAAACCAACAAACAAATGGTAACAATTTTTAAACTCCTGACATTCAGAACTTTATATTTTAGAACAAACCTAGAATAATAACAAAAGAAGAAAAGGAATTTTTGTCAAGCTTAAAGTCTTCATTCTACTTGCATACTGCAGTTTCCTAGGGAAATATCTACTATAGTTAAAACTCATTAAAAATATTTTGTTATACAGTAATGTATATGTTTTGTATTAAACGATAAATCGGACAAAACAGTTTTTTAAATTCTCCGTTCTGGATATACAGGGTGTCCCACGAAACATGACAGTTGGTGAATGGTTTAAAATGTTTTCTCCCATAATTAGTTAAGTTGTTTGCTATTAAAGAGAATGATAAAAAATTTATTTTATGCAAATTATTTTATTGTAAAATTGGTTTCAAAGTAAAATTAATTTGAGAAAAGATGTTTTAATATCCAATATAATATATGTAAGAAGACATTCAAAACTATTCAACAACTGTCATGTTTCGTTGGACACCCTGTACCTATCCACTATCCAGCTGTGACAATTAAGCATTTTAAGACAAAGCTTCGACTTTGACGTTTTGCCAGGTTTGAACTTATAAACCATTTTGTTTTATATTTACGACAATGAACTTCAATATTGAATATTTCTCTTCTGCAATTGCAAAATGTCAGCACTTGTTTCTAGCTTTATTATTTTAGCAGCGGTCTGGGTCTATGTAGAAATAGTTTGCTCCAGTGCAGTCTGGGTCTATGTAGTAATAGTTTGCTCCAGTGCGGTCTGGGTCTATGTAGTAATAGTTTTCTCCAGTGCGGTCTGGGTCTATGTAGTAATAGTTTGCTCCAGTGCGGATCTATAGAAACTTAATGTTTTCTCATCTCTGTGTAAACCATGTTTAATGATTTAATAAAATTGTTGAAACTGAACTATAAACCTTGTGTTAAAGGGTTAAACTATACCAGGGGAACTGAGTTTATCTAACAGTAATATTTTACCATTTTGATTAGAGTTCAACACTCTTCATACACACTTTCAGATATTGTACTGTACTGTATTGTACTGTACTGTACTGTACTGTACTGTATTGTACTGTGCTGAACTGTACTGTATTGTACTGTTAATTTTGATTGGTGAACTCGGCTTCGTTTCAAAATTACAAGTTAACTTGGGTTGACTTTCATAGCATAACTAATTTTTTTCCAGGCAAAGTTGGGTTCCCATGCTATCTCAAATAAAGTAGTAATCTCTCATTGTTAGTTTGTGTGTCCGATCATAACTCATGAACACCTTTACCGATTGCCTCAAATTATAATTTGGAAAATCGGTAGAACAGAAATGTTTTTAGATTGATTTATAAATTTGATATTGAATACACATGCATATTGTGCACATTTTTTTACCAAAAAAATGTTCCGGCACCGATCTGTTCAGCCTTTTTTTATTTTTATTGGATACAAACAAACAAACAAACACCATGACAAGCAAAAATATATATATAAAGGATAAAAAAACATAAAAAATCTAAACTATTGAGTCTCTCGATTTCTCTAATATATATATATAATATATATACCTCTCTAAAGTTTCCGTCTGCGGTTGAACTCTGTCCAGTTGTTCTCAAGGAAGGGAAGGAAAGTCAATGACAACATCACTTGAGCCACATGTTCCTTAATACTCTTATTTGAGACCCCATCAAGCAGGGGCGTAGTGGAGGGGGGGGGGCTGTACTCCTGTGTACTTCCTAAACATGCGCCCTCTAGGCCTCTAATATATTAAAGTTACATATGTATTCAGATTTTTTTCTTTTCTTATCAATTGACATTTGTCACAATTCCTCCATTTTATGATAGTTTCTAAAATTCTTTTTTGTACCTTAATCTTATTTTAAAAAAATTTTCGATGGGTTTCATTTAAAATCCATTTCAGTCTCTCAGTGGGGAGCGGGAGGCTGTGCAACCTGGCCAGGATACACATGGACTCCGACACCCTGGACCAGGTTTCGAATGAGGAAATGTAAAAAATATTTGTTGCAAACAAACCAAGAGTTTTTGAATTTGAAGGCAGTATTATTCAAGCATTTAATTATTTTTTGTTAATTCTAAGGCCATATCATTTGAATGGAATGCTATTTTTTTAACCGGTTTTAATGGTTTAAAACAGCTGCATGTTTCCGTAACTTTTTACTAAAATTTATTTTATTAATATTCTTTTAACCCATGGATTGAACAATCTTTATCATTAATATGTATAATGTAGATGCAAACATCACCCAAGGAACCTATTTATAGGTAAGGGAATATTTATATAGGGAAAGGAGTTGAGTTTTTGCCACAAACTCTTATTTTCTAATTTCTATATCTTATTAACCCAATGTTGTAGACCTTAGATATTTAAAACTATTAATACTTATAGATAAAATAATCTAATTTTGAAATATCAAAGGTTTGCACCATCAGGTTGCAAAGATATTGGGATTAGAAGATTTGAGTTTGTAGCCAAAAACTCAATTCCTTTGAGAACATTTTTTAACACCAATGGGACATCTTTTCTCTCACAAAGCACGGCGGTACATAATATACATATTAAGGTATCGTTAAAAAGCTTTTAAAAATACTGTCTCTAGTGTAATCTAATCATAATATGATCGATATTAATATGATTTATGATATATGATATACTCAAAAAAAAATTTGATATATTTTTTGAAAAGATTTTTGCTCTTTCACCACTAGATTTTATAATGGTATGATGGATAATTATGAATGTGACTAATAGTCGGGTAGATTAATATAGATGTTTTCTTTATACGGCTTTTTTCTGGGGTTCACATCCACCTTTAGTGGGGTGGACAACATTTTTTTTTCAGTTCGCTTACGCGCGCAAAAAGTTTACCACCCTAGGCAGAGGCTAAACCTCCACTACGCCCCTGCCATCAAGTTCTCATCCTTGCATTACTCCCATCTTCCAAATAAACAAAAATTCTATTCTTGGCCATAGAGTCAAATTTTGGCCAAAGTGTCCAGATTTTGAAAAAAGGTTATCAGCTAAGGTTGGATAGTAAAATTAGACGACTTGCCCTCCCCTTCTCACAACCACATCCTTAACTTGGAATTAATTTCAAGAGGAAATCTAATTGAAAGTGTCAAGTTCAGGAGTACCAAGGTGAAATACCAACAAAATGAAGAGGGTGAAAGGAATTAGGACAGGGGTGGAGGGAGGCTGTGGGTCAAAACATGTGGAACAGGGGTGGAGGGGGGCAACAAATGTGGAACAGGGGGTGGAGGGGTGGCAACAAATTTTTAAAAGGGGTGGAGGGGGGAACCTAAAATATGGAAGAGGGGTGGAGAGGGCGCAACAACTATGGACAGGGGTGGAGAGGGCACAACAACTATGGACAGGGGTGGAGAGGGGGGCCAACAAATAAGGAATAGGAGTGGAAGGAAGGAAGAGGGGAAAGAAACATGGAACAGGGATGAAAAGGGCCGAGGGGGGGAGGGGGAATATCAAACATGGAACTGGGGTTGAGGGGGGAAATATCAAACATTGAAGAGCTTTTATCTAACTGTTGGGGAATATTTTGAGAAAACAATTATACTTGTATTCATCATAAATAATCTTTTGTTCGAGTGTACCCAGGGACCCCAATTGTAAACTAAAATATGAAGATTCTCACGTTAAAATCTCTCGGGAATTTGTTTTACTGAAGATATTAAGAGGAACATAAACAATATACAAAGTCTAAGAATGTACAAATATTACGTTCATCTAAGAGCATAATAGTTTGTTTCTTATTATTGATTAATAATTGCATAATTATTGATTTAAAGAATTATCCAAATATTTACAACAACAAAAAATGCTGAAATCAAAGATTTAAACAAATAGTTCACTAGGAAATAACTTTTCCTATATCTTCCCATTTCCGCAAAAAAAAACGTTTTAGTATAACAATTATGTTTACTGTATAGCGGAGGCTCGGTACTGTTATAGCGGAGGCTCGGTACTGTATAGCGAAGGCTCGGTACTGTACTGTATTCCCTCCCTTACTACATAGACAGATATACTATAAATATGGTCAAAACTGATGTAAGTAAAAAACTCGTGTTTTCTAAGCGATGAAGTTCCTTTTATAAAGATTGTTTGTAGACTGAAGAAAAGAAATAAATTCTGCCGGATATAAGTATATCTAGGATATACACGGATATAAGGATATACAAGGATACACAGATTTATTTATATCTTTTAAAAACTAACTTTTATTTAAATAGAAATAATATTTTGCACTTTGGGGTTTTGGAAATATTGTTTTTCATTTAAATTTTAGAAGACTCAGGGTTTTGAAAAAAAATTAGAAAAATTAGAAATAAGAATTGCGCGTAAGTAAAATCCACTTGCGTTGGAAACCCTACTTCCACCCCTCCCCCCCCCATCCATCTTTTTTTCAATTTTCTAGCTCCACCAAGCTTATGTCTGATGTGTACAAAGTTTAACCAATTTATTAAATATCTTGGCTTAAATTTTAATCCGACCAGGACAGTCTTAATTTAAACCAAGACCTTAATCAAGATGAAATTTTACAAACTTTAAAAATAAAAATAAAACATCTTATAAAGAAATTTTCATCAGAGGTAAATTATTCTTTTAAAACTAAAATTTATATGATCATTAGATGTATTAAAATAGAACTTCTGATATTTTTACACCTACGCTGTCTTATATTATCCATTACAGATATTATCTAATGATGCTGAAACATGAGAAACGTTTATTATTCCGAAAATATAAATAAATATAAATATAAAGTTTTAGAAAATTACTTCTTTAAGGTAAATAAGTAACTTGATGCTTATCAAAAATGCTGATCTTATTATTTTGTCTCCGCTTTTCTGCCATTTTTTTCAGAGGCTCTTGTATTAAAGCGCCAAGCCGATATTGGTCTTACTTTGTGAAAGTTGTAATTTATGTATTTCTCTGCCTTAAAACTGTCTCTGGTGTTGTATGACAAAGTTAAAATCTATTATTATCCATAGCAATTAGATCATAGGCAAAAGATATTATAGGGATTGCAAGACGTAAATGTAAATGACCACTGATGTGCGAATCACAACAGCTTTGAAGCTTTCACTTGTAGGTTTATGCTGCAGAAACAGCAGATGGAAACTGTTAGACTATAACACTTTGTTAACCCTATAAAGGCCGGGGGTCTGAATCTATGTATAGCCTGGGGGGGGGGGGGGGGGGGCGCCCCCCTCCTAGAAAAAGACCGTAGAGAATTGGTATAGGGTTGAAATGCATGTTCATAGCCCAATTTTTCATGGCCAGCTCAAAGAAAAAAAATAGACCGATAACTTTAATTGTTTGGGTGCAAGGGAGGGTGGATGAAGCTTAAAAAAGGGTAAAAGAAATGAAAAAAATATTTTTTGTTATAAACAAATATCCAAATGTGACACATGTTTCTACATGCATTTTTCAAGGGCTTTTCAAAAATATAGTTTTGTCAAAAAAAATTATGGGCTATTTTAGATTTTTTTTTTCACAGAACAGACTTTTTTTCCGCCCTGCACCCTACCCTATAAATTAAAAAAAGTATTTTTTTTACTATTCATTAAAAGTCACAAAATTTCACGGTGATAGTGTCAAAAAAAAAACTAAGGGGGGGGGGCGCCAGCATGTTTAGTCTTAAAGCATTTAAGACCGATACACTTTCTAACCCATCAATCAATATTTAAACCAATATTTGAGTAACAATATGGGAGATATCGTCGTTTTTTACCTGAAAGAGAGATATATTTCCCTCCATGGCTCTGGCTGCGTTAATCCAAGGGTGATTTGTAAGAAACCACGATTTTAAATTTTAAAGTAGAATAACTAAGATATCTCCATCAATTGGGCATGTTACAATATCAAAACTGAAGATTTATGTTACCCACGTCCTTTAAGGTAGATCAAGATATTGAATTATGATGGGTGATTCTGTAGTTTTCCTTTCTCAATTTGATTTTAGAAAGTCATAAATATACATACAGGGTGTCCCACGAAACATGACAGTTGATAAATAGTTTTGAATGTCGTCTTCCATACACTGTATTAGATAATAAAGGCTGTTTGCAGTTTATTTCGTTTAAAAAATCTTTTGTTCTAGTATATTTTACTTTGAAATTAATGTTACTATGATATGACTCCTAAATAATATTTTTATTATTGTCTTTCGTATTAAAAAACTTATCAAATTATGAAAGAAGACATTCTAAACTATTTATACCAACTGTCATGTTTCGTGGGACACCCTGTATAAGATATGAGATTTCTTTCTATCTATAATGAATCTATTTACATCTTTGGCTGTGGACTTCAAGTAAAATATTTAATGGATTGCATAAAATATATGTTTCCAATTAAAGATAGAATTCCATATTTCATGAAATTAATGCCAAGATTGCGTACAATTTACAAGAACTGTTGCAATATCTCTATAACTGGAAAGTCCTATATGCAATTGCAGTTGAGGGCTAATAAATTTTGCCCTTGGCCTGAACACGGTTGTTACATTTTATTCTTTATGTTTTTTGGTGAACAATCTGATAAATTCTTATTATCACCACAAAGAATACATCGAAAGAACAGTAATGAACGTAAATATTAGTGCGCGTTTTAATTCTACCTAAACATATTAAAATCCTTGTAATGTACAATAAAGATTTATAAATGAACCCGGCATAGAATTCCCGTCATTTTGCCTTTATCATTGTAAAATTTCATTTTAACTTAATACCACTGAATTAAGTAAAGATAAAAAATATATGCAACGGGACAAGTCCTAAATTTAATTCCGGAATCACAAGCTCCGGATTCCGGAAGTACAAACTTCAGATTCCGAAAGGACAAACGCCGAATTCCGAATGTACAAACGCCGAATTCCGGAAGTACAAACTCCGGATTCCCAAAGTACAAACTTCAGATTCCGAAACTACAAAAGCCGAATTCCGGAGGTACACAATCCGGATTCCGAAGGCATGAACCAAAATTACTGTATTTATATCTAGATATTTTCCGAAATTGGACTTCCTGTCCTCAAATTGTCTCCGAATTTTTTTCTTTCTCGGAAAAGTGGCTCCGGAATTTGTCCTGCCTTAGTTTTGGCGGATTCGGAATTTAGGGCTGTTTCATGGTAATTATCTTAATGAAAATCAACAAACCTCGCTACCGTCCTAGAAATAAATAATAATAATAAATTTGAAAATTAACTTCTTATCAGATAAATCCAAATTAACTAAATTGAGTCTTAAAATAAGAAAATTCGGAAGGGTTTGAAAAAATGAAATAACATTTTTTGCCACAGTCATTGAGAAAATGTTAAAAAAAAAATTATTTCTTCCATATTAGGCATATCTATATATAAATTTGGCTTGTCTGTCTGTTTGTTTGTCTGTTTTTTGTTTGTTTGTATCCAATAAACGTCAAAACAGCTGAACCGATCGGGCCCAAATTTTTTGTGGGACATCTAAGGACCCCAGGGAAGGTTTATGAAAAATCAAAATTTCAAATATTTGTCTCCATCAAAATTCGATCGTCATTAAATTTTTAAAAATTTTGAAAATCCGCGAAATTTTTTGTGAAAATCCGCGAATTATTTTTGTTTTGTTTTACGATGTACACAAAGAGAACATGTTCACAACTAATTTAGAAGATGGGCGCGAAGCGCCCTCTAAGGCTAGAAAGAAGGGCGCGAAGCGCTTTGAATTTCTAGTATATTATATTTCCTGAATATGCACGTGGCAACTAATTGTTTACTAATATTACAGGTTCCGAGTGCAGCAAACCCTGTTTTCTTATAGTCCTTCATAAAGTAAAATATAGACATATCTTGATAGTCATTCAATATATTGATAGTTAGTAGAAAAATCTTGATAGTTAGCAGAGATATCTTAATAGTTTGTAGAGATATAATGATAGTAAGCAGAGATATCTTGATAGTTTGTAGAGATATCATGATAGTACGCAAAGATATCTTGATAGTTAGTAGAGATATTTTGATATTTAGCAGAGATATCTTATACTTAGAAGAGATACCTTGATAATTAGAGGAGATATTTTGATAATTATGATGATTTGATGATTACTCTATTTTCCTCAATGATGAAAATATTACAGATCATTTGATGCATTCCACCAAAGGAGAGGGAATATGGAAAATATTCTTTATTAGTAAATAGATAATATGTAAACCGACCTACAGGGGTCCGACCTACAGGTCATTTAACATAAATACCGTTTATTTTTCAAAACTTTTTTTTTAATAGTTCTTAAAGCTAGCTCTAAACCGTTCTGATTCTGCCTCCCCAATTCAGCTTAATCTAACCAACGTCTAACTCCTTTTAAATCCCATTATTACCACACATTTAAGTCGGAAATTAATTTAGGACCGATTCCCTCTAGGTCAGTTGAAATGGTAACACTATATACTATTGATGTGAATCAATCAATAGTAAGGGGACAAGAAATACAGGGACTATGTTTAGTATTACATCCAGAAGCCTGGAAAGGATAGAAAATATTAGTGAATGTAAATAAGAAACTAAATGTAAGGAAATATTATACAACCTAAAGCAATAACATTTTGTTATTGTATCCTCTCCTTGAACATTTACTTACAATAACATTATTTTGTTATTCTATCCTCTCCTTAACCATATACTTACAATATTATTTTGTTATTCTATCCTCTCCTTAACCATATACTTACAATAACATTTTGTTATTATATCCTCTCCTTAAACATATATTATTTTGTTATTCTATCCTCTCCTTAACCATATACTTACAATATTATTTTGTTATTCTATCCTCTCCTTAATATATACTTACAATAACATTTTGTTATTCTATCCTCTCCTTAAACATATAATTACAATAACATTTTGTTATTCTATACTCTCCTTAAACATATACTTACAATAACATTTTTTTGTTATTCTATCCCCTCCATAAACATATACTTATAATAACAATATTTTGTTATTCTATCCTCTCCTGACACATATACTTACAATAACATTTTGTTATTCTATCCCCTCCATAAACATATACTTACAATAACATTTTGTTATTCTATCCTCTCCTAGAACATATATTATCCTCTCCTTAACCATATACTTACAATAACATTATGTTATTCTATCTTCTCCTTAAACATATACTTACAATAACATTTTGTTATTCTATCTTCTACTTAAACATATACTTACAATAACATGTTGTTATTCTATCCCCTCCTTAAACATATACTTATAATAACAATATTTTGTTATTCTATCCTCTCCTTAATATATACTTACAATATTATTTTGTTATTCTATCCCCTCCTTAAACATATACTTACAATAACATTTTGTTATTCTATCCTCTCCTTGAACATATACCTACAGTGAAACCCTTGATAACAAATACATCGAAAGAATTCATCAAATGTCGTATTCTTCACTTTCTGATAATGGAATGTTGCAGATATTTAGTTTTTTTAATTAAATGATTATATGGAACTCTTTAAAACTGTTCCTATATATTCATGGCTATTTATTTATTTTCGCAAATACTGAAATTTACGTAATAAAGTATAAACTCATTGAAAAATTGTCAAGACGACATTTGAAAAATTCTTCCGATGTATTCGTTATTAAGGGTTTCACTGTACAATAACATTTTGTTATTCTATCCCCACCTTAAATATATACTTACAATAACATTATTTTGTTATTATATCCTCTCCTTGAACATATACTTACAATAACATTATGTTATTCTATCCTCTCCTTAAACATATACTTACAATAACATTATGTTATTGTATCCTCTCCTTAACCATATACTTACAATAACATTATGTTATTCTATCTTCTCCTTAAACATATGCTTACAATAACATTATGTTATTGTATCCTCTCCTTAACCATATACTTACAATAACATTTTGTTATTCTATCCTCTCCTTAACCATATACTTACAATATTATTTTGTTATTCTATCCTCTCCTTAATATATATACTTACAATAACATTTTGTTATTATATCCTCTCCTTAACCATATACTTACAATAACATTTTGTTATTATATCCTCTCCTTAAACATATACTTACAATAACATTTTGTTATTCTATCCTCTCCTTAACCATATACTTACAATATTATTTTGTTATTCTATCCTCCCCTTAAACATATACTTACAATAACATTTTGTTATTCTATCTTCTCCTTAAACATATACTTACAATAACATTATGTTATTATCCTCTCCTTAACCATATACTTACAATATTATTTTGTTATTCTATCTTCTCCTTAAACATATACTTACAATAACATTTTGTTATTCTATCTTCTCCTTAAACATATACTTACAATAACATTATGTTATTCTATCCTCTCCTTAAACATATACATACAACAACATTTTGTTATTCTATCCTCTCCTTAAACATATAATTACAATATTATTTTGTTATTCTATCCTCTCCTTAGTTGTAATCGTTGGTATCCAATAAAGGTCAAAATGGATGAACCGATTGAACCCAATTTTTTTGTGGCAACTCACGTTACGTTTTTATATCAGAAAATAGTAAACATTTTCCGGGTTTTTCAAGTAATAATTTTGTACAGTCCAATGAACCTGAAGCAAAATCATGTTATGTTTTACAGCACAGTTAAAATATGCACAATTAAGATGTACATCATTATCTATATCACATGATTAAGGCAATCATATTAGGTTTTACAACACAGTTGAAATATGCACAATTAAGTTGTACGTCATTATATATATCACATGATTAAACTAATCACTAATCATGAATTATGGTTTTTGCGTAGAAGTTTACAAACATAGATAGCTAATAATGTACAATGTAGTGCAGGTTTACAGAATATTGTGTTTCCCAATATTTATTACATACACAGAACAATTTAACTTAATAAGTTGATTTTGAAGCAAGTGGTAGAAGTGTTTGCCTTTTAAAAATCATCAAAAAACATATGATTGCTTAAAAGTCGTCTTCCTATTGCACAGTTTTATGGTTCTCAAGGTAAAATCCCCTATTGATAATAAAAAACACTGAAATAGGTCGCATTATAGTAATAATTGTTACCTAGCAAATATATACATCTTAAACGCACAAAATAAGTAAAATGGGTCTGTTTACAATGCACAATTACTGTGTCCCATCCCATGCTTACTGGAATATTTAAAGTTACAACTTAAGTCTTAAGACGTTTTCTTATTTCAGAGTTTTCTGGTTATAAACATAACAATAATATTCTATGTATGCGGAAAATTTGATATTACTTTATAAAAACCTTTATCAACATTTTAATTAGCTTTGTCAAAAACTTTTACAGATATAATTTTAATTTTATTAATTAATTAATTAATGCAAAAAAATAACATGAAGAATAAACAAAATTATCTAAACTATTAACTTGTTAGCTTTGTAGTCATCTCTTTAACTTCAGTTTTCATCTTGTCTAAACAAAATGATAATTTATAAAAAAAACACTTTTTACTTTGTTATTTTCTAATTGAAGTTTAACATATTCACACTTTGAAAGTTATAATGAAAAAGCTATTGTCGTTCTTTTATACTAAAAAGGGATTAAATGCTGACAATTTCTTTTATTATCTCCCTGCAGCAGAAAACCTCCCATTCCCACTAGATAAGACATCGATGTAAAGGGTACCATTGTGAATTAGAAATGCCGCTTTAATATAAAAGGTCCAAGGAGAAACACAATTGTATATTTCACCAACGGTCCCTTTAAGAAGTTGTTGCTCAGATTTGTGTATGCCATTGTACAGCGTATAATCCTATTCCTTTTCTCGTTTCATTAGAATTCAGGATTCTTGACTACACAATATAAAATGACAAATAGCTGTAATATTACGCGGGACGTGAGATAGGAAAATTTAATATAAAGATACCAAACTTTAATAATACACTATGCATTTATATATTTCAAAGGAAAATAGCCAATTTTCAGAAACTTTCTTTTTCATTGAAACTATTTAAAAATTATTTCATGAAAGATGAGATTTTAAAATATTTGAATTTTGGATAATGCTACATTAAACTGTTTACGAAAAATCGGGATTTTAATTTTTTTATGTCTTCTGTTTACCGCTCATCGCTAAAAACTATATTTCTTTGAAACTGAATATTCTCGAAACTACTTAAACAAAGATTGATAGTCTTACTTACTAGCCTTAAAGTGACAGGGTTACCCACAAAGGATGAGACTTGAGATATGACTGCATTGAATTTTAACTTTCTTAGACCGAATTTGAAGAATTTGAGCCGCGATTTAAATTCAAGCCGTGGCTCAAATATGGTTGGTTCCACTTAAAATTGTATTTAATTTTTCAAAATTTAAGCCGGTGCTCAATTGAAACTGTTTTGGGGAGATTTGAGACGCGACTTTAATTCATTAAATTCGGACACTGCTTCCTAATATTCATGATTCCATGCAACTGTAAACTTGTTTCTCTCTTTAACAGATCAGAAAAAACCATTAAAAGATTATATGTTTATATGATTATATTATCATATGTTTTAGGAATCAAATTAATCCGTATGTCTGCTTAAGATGGAGAGATCAATTCTTAATCCTGAGATTCACAACACAGTTCTTACCTCAGAATATTGATAGACCATTGTATGAAATAATTTTTAGGGGTAATATAATACCTCTTTTCCACAGCTTGTACAGTACTTTAAGCTTGTTTGTAAACATGAGCAGTACAGTAAATACTCCTGCCAAACCAACCATAGTACAGTAAACCACCATTTCAAGCTGAAAGAATAAGGATATATAAGGATATGTATTCACTACAAATTATACAGACGGAGAAGGTATGATTTATCCGACATCAACGATGTCATTTTTTGACCTCGTAGCTCCTCTAGTATTGATTTATTGCACAGTATAAGACAACCCAACTTAATCGGTTATACATAAAAATTTTAAAAATTCATTTCAACAACAATTTCCATGTATTCATGCAATAAAAAGGTTAAAAGAACCAACTCTTTATAAAACATGCAACAATGAATTTTATTTTTGTATTTAGGTAAATGATTTCATGATAAATGCAAAATTCTGCTTTATCCAATATGTTTAATAAACTCTGCAAATTGATTCAATGTGTCTGATGTAACCCATACATTCTGTGAATTATTTAAATGTGTCTTATATGATTAATTTAAAAATATATATCTCTTAAATTATAAACTTATGATTTATTTTCAATTTACGACTATGTGAATTTTAAAATCTTATACACAAACAGAAACAGGCAATAAACTTGTAGCGAATATAGCCTATGTATCGTTTTTTTAGTGTAGCGTTTTTTTAGTGTAGCGTTTTTTTAGGGTAGCGTTTTTTTAGGGTAGCGTTTTTATAGATACACCGTATATATCTGGATAGATAGAGAGTACAGAGCTGATAAGACAAAGGATGAGTTAAGGCATTTTCTACATATATATCTATCTATCTGTATATCTGTCCATCATATCAATATCTATCTATAAATCTATCTATCTATATATCTAGCTTTTTATCAATAAATCAATCAATCAATCTATCTATCTATCTATCTATCTATCTGTGTGTCTGTCTATCAGCTCAATATCTATATTTAAATCTATCTATCTATCTATCTATCTATCTATCTATCTATCTATCTATATCTATCTATCTGTCTATCTCATTCTCAAATATCTTTGCTTTGAAGAATTAGTCCCTGTGTAGTAAACGATTTCGTGAAGAATTGCACAACGGTTCGTGTCAGGCGAGGGGGGGGGACTACCACCCAGGGGGTCCGGGACCCCTCAATAACTTGATCAGGGGCAACCACCAGGAACAGAGGGGACCCATATACCCGGTTTTTCTCTCTCAGATAATTTGCAAATAACGAGTTTTATAGCAATTATAAACAAATTATTTTAAAAAATTAACTAATTGCCCCTAAATTTTTGGCGGGAAATATTTGAATAGTTGAAATTCTCCAGACAAATCCTAGGTCGGGACAACCTGAATATAAGAGAAGGAGGGGGGGGGGGCTCCTTCTTAAAGATTTAAGTAAAAGTACTAGTTTTACTGAAAAGTTTGACGATTCCAAAACTGAAAATAAATCAAATGTATTTTGATTATATGATCAAAACAATCTGAAAATAAATCAAATGTATTTATTCTGTTCCTACAACTCAAAATGTAATCAAAACGAAATTTATCACAACAAATATTAAACTAAATTATTAATTAAAAACCGAAACCTTGGTGTAAAAAGTTCGAAGATTTTGTTTTGAATAAATGATTTGTGAATTGATATTTGATACTCTTGTTCTGTATTTCAATGCTTGAATCATTCCGAAAAAACAGTGGAATAGGAAGACGACCTTTACATGCAAAATCATATTTTATATAGTCAATGAACATAGAACACAACAATATTGCACTAACACTCACCCATTTCACTTCATAAGCTGTTTTGAAGTTCCAGGTAAAACTATTTGTTTGATCACAACTTCAAAGACACAAATTATATAATTTCATGGCATTTTTTATTTATTATTATTATATTTACTATTATTATATTTATTATTGTTATATTTATTTTTATTATATTTATTATTATTATATTTATTATTATTGTATATATTATTATTATA